>NC_060113.1:522500-670000 GCF_021155765.1 Diprion similis | reverse complement strand
GAGAAAATTGATGAAAAGAGAAGAAGAAAAATAATAAATTGTGGCAATATCGTCGATTATCCATATAATGGGAAAAAAGTAAGGAAAAATGAGAGAAAAAAAAAAAAAAAAAAAAGGACAAGATGCTTCCGTTTAACGAATGTACCGTTTCTGAAAAGGCGCGGTCCGATGGTCGAAACTGCACGCGCAGAACTGCAGGGAGCATCTGGTCCGGTTTTCGTTTAGGTATATATAAGGTAGTACAAAACGATTTCCTTTGTGCTGATCCGATCTTGGCGAATTTCGTTTTTATCCAGTTTCGCATCTAGGCGTAATGGCCAAGCCCGAAAGCAGTACGCCAAAAATTTTTCTTCTCACTCGCAGTTGGACAAGGCTTGAAAACTGCATAAAGCAGCAGCAGCTGAAAATGGCATGCATTATTGTATGTACAATGACGAGAATAAAAGAATGTGTGATAAAAGAGTGCGAAGTTAGTTGAAGAAGTTTAGAGCGCTGAGAAGTTAGTAACGTTGTAATTGAGACGAAATAAAAAAAAAAATAAGAATAAAAATAATTTTCTGATTTGAATTAATTTAACAAGTTGATTCCTGCGATGAAATCCGATTCTGCGAGTGAGTGAGTTTGAAAAAAACTTGATTCGTTCTTTCGTATTTCCTGTTAATTGAAATTAAATACACAATTTTTTTTTTTTTGTTTTTTCTAATCAATTTAACTTAATTTCCTTTTATTTCTATATTTAACTATTTCTTCTCTGGAAACAATTAGCAAACAATATAATTCAAATAAACTTTACTTAATTTTTCATAACCGAGTAATTTTTAACAGTTAGGCAATTAATTCTCGTTATTACAGTTAATTTTTATAATAATTTAATTAATTCTTATTATAATTGTACAAGTGATTTATATAATTATTTCCTAAAACCAATCGACACGTCAATTCGGCAAATTATTTTCCCCTCCCTCGTCTGTATACAAAATGCAGTAAATTATAATCAAGGACAAAAGGGTAATTAAAATATTTTCAGAACTCGGCCCACTTCGAAGTTACAAAAAAAAAAAAAAAAAAAAAAAAAAAATGAAAAATAGTCGAAATCCCCCCTCCTCCCCTCCCTAAAGTTTCGTTACGTTAACGTTACCAACTTCAGCCTAATTGTGTGCTTCGTACGTGCTATTCTCTCTAAAAATTTCTCTCTCATCTCTTTCCCTTTCGACATGCTTCTTCTCCCGGCGTTAAACGTCCAAGAACGATTATATCGAGTTAGACCAATAAGACGTGTGTTCAGCAGTGCATTTAACGTTTCTCGTTGCGTTTTTACACGAACCTATATGTATATAGAATATATATATATATGACCAAGAAACACACGTAACGTTAAGAACGGTTGTTTCGGCATCAAGTTACTAAACACCATGCTACGCACGAGGTGCGAAAATTTTCAAGAATTATTAGTCGCGTCTATTAAGTATCTTACACCCAAGTCATGCATATAATTTATACGCAATAAACATATACGTAGACGTTAGCCTGCACCTTTCTAACGGTTTCGCACATCGATGCAGCGTGTGTAAGTGTGGAAAATACGTGTTTCCGTACAACGCATAATATGATAATATAGATTACGGGGTAGGCGGGAAGAGAGGGAGGGTGGGGGTGGTCTACAGTCAAGCGGTTGTAAGTATATCCGGTAACTGCGTAGCCTCCCTCCTCCTACCTGCCTGATGCCACACAATATAATGTGTACAACACGTATAACATGCCTACCGTGTGGGTTGAGAGGTGCTCGTATAATCTACCTGCAGAGCCTGTCCGACCTGCGGACGAGCCACGTAATCTAGTCCGCAGCAGCAGCAGCCAATCGTCGAGGTTTTTTTTTTTTTTTTTTTTTTTGTATTTTTTTGGTTTTTTGTATTTTTTTTATATACATATATATATATATATGTATGTATGTATGTATGTATGTATAAGAAAGTGTTTCGAAAAATGACAATAAGCTCCCGTCGCCCCCGCTCCACCGACGCGAAATAAGAGCAGTTGACACACCTGGGCGTAGGTAGTAGGTATAGGTATAATCTTTGTAAACCGACTTATGCCTCGCTGAATGAACGAGAATGGGGGGGGAGGGGGGGGGGGGAGGGAGTTTAAAGAGAATAGGAAATTTTGACAGACAGACGCGTGAAATTGTTGTTCGGTAAATAAATTTTTTTTAATACGTCGAAAGTCGAAGTTGTGAAAAATTGTGAATATTGGTATAGAAGTTATCGAAGTTATACCTACGGATGAACGATAAAATATATATATATATATATATATATATAGAAATGCGAAATCGAGAATCTGTGTGACGATTATTTTTTTTCTAATTCTTTAAAAAAAAAACTCGATATAACGGTCCTTCGATTTTTTCAACTTTCTAGACCAGAATATCCCCTTAAGACGATTATAGTACACTTCGACCTGACTGTGGATCCCATCGATCGTTGATTCGAAAAAAGAATCTCTAATAAGAATATAATACAAAAATATTGCAGCATTGTTAATGAAAAGTAATAATTATTTTTTTTTTTTTTTTTTTATATTGTTTTTTATAAATACATTAACGCAAAAGCGATTGAAGAGCAAAAATTTTACGGATGCAATAACCGTGCGACACAATCAGGAACGTCAGGAACGTCAGGAACTGATTCTGCGTGGAGTTATAGCCACACCATCGGCTTATAATACCCTATATACATATATACATATAGGTATAAGGCTCGCGCGGGGATTCGAAAGGACTTATTTAGACACTCGTGAAAGTGCATCAAGAGAGCTGCCGAGAGGGCTGCTCATGCTGCTGCCGCCGCTTCCCCCGAAGAGGGTCCAGTCAAGGGGATGATGCTGTCAAGTATAGGATCTTGACACCGGCCCACAATACCTACTTGTTAGCCGAGTATATACAGCCGCGGCCAAAAGGAGGAGGAGGAGGAGGAGAAGAAGAAGAAAAAGAAGAAAAATAGAGTGAAGGTTTGAGGAAAGGAGAAAAGCGCCGATGCACTGCATGCAGTTTCCCTTCAAAACTCCCCCCCCCCCCCCATTGTCATCATCATCATCATCCATCTATATAAAGGCACTCGGAAGAGTTCTACTCTTTTTCTTTCCTTCTTTTTTCACACACACACGCACACACTCGCCAATGTAAGGATTCAGGCATGTACTTTCCACCCTTGTACGCTGCTGCAGATAATTATCGTGAAAACGATCTAAACGCTTTGTTGCTCTTTTCCTCGTGATGGCTGCTGCTGCTGCTTCGCATTGAATGGACCGAAGAATCGTTAAATCTAACTGAAACACGCCGTTTCAGTGATTACATAGACAGAAGGTATCTAATACTTATACGATTTAAGATACCAGACAGTTGATGCTGAAACCGAGTTACAATGAACTGAAAAAAATTTCTGCTCGTATGTATGTGTGTTCAGTGATTCTGCTGAATTTTTGGTCACTGGATCGACGAAGTTTATTCGATTTTATACACATGTAGATGCGAATATTATAATGTATTGTTAGTATGTAAAATGAAAATGGAGAAAGACTTTTGTTCAACGATACGTGTTTCTCGATCTAATAATAAGTCAGAAATAAGACTGTTTTCGGAATAACGTTGATTGACGCAGCAACTCTCAAGCTTCTTTTCTAGATCCTTAGAAAACAAAAGTGATTTCACTCTTTGTAACGATAATGAGCTTGAGCTACGTTGATCCTCATCCCTCTAAGAGAGAGAGAGAGAGAGAGAGAGAGAGAGGAAATGGATTTTTTAATCAATTTATATTTATATTTGAAGAAAAAATTGCAACTCATGCTGCCCTTTATTGACCTGCCCAGCAGAAGCAGCAGCAGCAGCAGCAGCAGCGTATCGTTTTTGTACACCTGGTGGGGCCTGAACCGTTTGTCTTTAATGGCAGGTCTTTAAATTTATTATATCCATGGATACCTAGTTAGCCCCTGTCTATTCATCTCACACAACCGAGTAAAGGAAGAAACACGAATAAAGTATAATCCGTGCAAGCGTCGAGTGGATTTTTGGTTGGTGAATATATATATTTTTTTTACAAAATAAACTCTATTTTTCCTTTCTCTTCTTTCTCCGATATTTCATTCTAAGTAAGTACTTGGATGAAATAAGCAATACATATTATATGTATAAGAAATATTCAAGTTTAAACTAGCAGTCTTAGAGATATGTTGCATCGATTATCACATAGTTTATAGGACCTCTTGGAGCATGTAATAACCGTGACAAAATAATGTATCAGGATATAATATATTGTATTATATAATATTACATATATAGTATGGTATATATGTATATATATGATATACACGCAGTTATTGGCAGGATGTAGTAAATTACTCGAAACCGCTTGGTTAATAAATACAAGCGGCATATAGAGTAATAAATCATGCTGAAAAACACCTTGCACCCACA
Source organism: Diprion similis (assembly GCF_021155765.1). NCBI lineage: Eukaryota > Metazoa > Arthropoda > Insecta > Hymenoptera > Diprionidae > Diprion > Diprion similis. Next base: position 665,532 of record NC_060113.1, on the reverse strand, counting down.
TTACCAGGGCCCTGGTTATTATAACACGCGTGCGTAAAACGGATAATTGCGAAATTTTAATAAGCGTTATAAAACCCGGTTCAAAATGACCGCGACGAGCAAGTAGCGTGAAAATATTGGCTCATATATATATATATATATGGATATAATACGTAATACGATTCGATTAAGAAGAAGAAGAAGAAGAAGAAGAAGAAGAAGAAGATGAAGATGAAGTGGGAGATACTTTTAGTATCCGCAACATCATAACGCGATGCTTCAACTGCAGTTAAAATTTAACTACTCTACTTATTATTATTCTTATATATTAATATACGCCTAGTTGAGTTCGAAAAAAAGAAAAAGACAAAAGAAAAAGAAGAAGAAGATTGGAGAAACGAGCAAACGATATAAGGAACTGCGAGACCCTATAGGATAGTAAATCGATGAACACCGATAAAAATTTCTAGCCTTAGTTACTCCACAACACAGTGACTATAACAAAAAACCATGGTTTCCTGTCGAAAATGAAAATAATTAATAATTTTCTTTTTTTTCATGTATGGCATCGACAAAGATGGATGAAAGTGAACAATTAATTTTTTACGGCATGGGCATTGAAAAGTCCACTTTTTGTGGCAGTTTTCGTTCCGTAAAGCGACGCTTTATACGGCAGCGAACAAAGTTGCGGAATAAAGTCTTTATTCCGCAGTTTTGACGCGCAGTTCGAAGTGCGCATCCCAAACTGGCGAATAAAATAGCTTCGTCGAAGAGATCGCGACATAACCTCACTCTTCGTTTTGCTCTTCAATGCCCATAGCGTAAAAAATATTGTACGTGGCATGCCCGTAAACCGTTTTTTTGCTCGGATAATTTCAGTACTGAAATTTCTGAAATCTTTATCCTTGCCAAAAAAACAGGCGGTTTACATGCATGCCACATAAATAGCTAGTTATCGAATTCATCCGCAATCGTTATTGTAACGGACACCTCATTTCATACGGTAACAACTATAACGACACGATACGATTTCTCTGAACCTGCCCTCGTCGACCTGCGTCATTCGTTGATCCGAAGGGATTATACGTGACGGACGATACACAATGGCTACTGCAGGATGCTACGTGGCACAGGCGAACCCCCGGTTGTTCCTCGTGCCCCCAACGCGACGGATAGCTACATAATAACTTATAACGCCTAACAATGGACGGCGGTGTTCAGGAGGCACTTCGTACCTAGTGGCGTAATCACGGCTCATTGAAGTGCCGACGAGGAGCGTTCGACTGCATCGCTATTCGTGTCTAACCAAGGAACAAGCCAAAGCATACCTACATTAAAGTCGTGCAGCTTAAGTTGGGTTAGGTTAGGTTAGCTCAGGGGTGCGCGAAACGCATCTGCTGGTCGACCCGCTTATATATACATACATATATCTAACAATGCTCAAATGTCCAACCTTTGTTGTAAATTCTTCGTGATAATAAACTCGGTCAGTAGTCCAACGATCCAATGTCATCTGCACTCAATGAATACCACCGTTTTTCATTTTTACGTGAGAATTGGCTCGTTGCAGATTTTTTTAATTCGGATGTAGTTATTTTATTATACTGATCAATGAGGTTGAAGGCAGCAACGTTACCGTAACGATGAATCTTTAGGATAAATCGTTACTTTGAAAGAAATTTTTATAGTGTAAAAATTTCGTAAACATTAACAAGGAATAGCTATTTATGTGGCAGGACCCGTAAACCGGCTGTTTTTTTGGCAAGGATAAAGATTTCAGGACGAGCTGAAGGCGAGCCGAAAGCGAGTACTGAAATTATCCGAGCCAAAAAACGGTTTACGGGCATGCCACGTACAATATTTTTTACGGTATGGGCATTGAAAAGCAAAACGAAGAATGAGGTTATGTCACGATCTGTTCGACGAAGTTACTTTATTCGCCAGTTTGGGATGCGCACTTCGAACTGCGCGTCAAAACTGCGGAATAAAGACTTTATTCCGCAACTTTGTTCGCTGCCGTATAAAGCGTCACTTTACGGAACGAAAACTGCCACAAAAAGTTGACTTTTCAATGCCCATGCCGTAAAAAATATATTCCACTAATGTTTTGCGAGGATAACACCTTCAGAGTTGTTTTAAAATTGACGATAATCGGTTTTTCCTAACCTAATTCAACGTTACTATAACTTCAGTCTCTTCAACTGATCAGAGAACGGAAATTGGCTTTTTTATAGTGAACTTATAGTGAATTTTAATTTCAATATCTAACTACCCGTACCATTCAAGACATTTCCGGAACTTTTACTGCCAGTTCTGGTTAAAAAGAGAGAAAAAGCGTCGAAAACTCGTCTCCTGTCCGCTAATGCATGATGCCTGTAGTAGGACTTGCACGATACACAGGCGCAATAATCTTCTTTGTATATAATTGAGTATTTACGATGAACGGCTACCTGAACCGACAGCAACGTGAAAATAATTACCGTTGAGAAGAGCGTTCGGTAATAACAATTACGGAAATTAACGAGCCTCGACTATGAGGCTTTCGAATGATCAATTATAAACCGTTTATAACATCCAATACCCTTATTGCAGCAGGTCTTAACGCGGTACATAATATAATAATAATAAGTTATCATATAAACCGCGTACATTGAAGATGAACAAGCCGCTCCATTTTCCGCTACATCGAATCTGATTGGATTTGGAGAATCACCGCACGTATAGCGTACTTATACCTATATAAATATATGTATACAGCTAAGCTATTACGCGCCATAAACCAAACAGATACAAGAAGATAAAATTTCAGGCCCACCTCCGATTCCAAGTCACCTGCATCGTCGTCACGCGGTAGTAGATTTTCTCTCTCTCTCTACTCATCTCCTTCTACCCCTGTTCTTGAATTTAAATTTCACAAATTAAGTAGCTCATTACACCTTCCCCAGAATCTGACGTCCAATCTCTCGACCTTTGCTACAGCACCGTATGTGCGAGTCCCTCGAGCATCATCGCGAAGAGCATCAGGAACGGACCGCGCGGTCAGTCGAGCTTCTCGGAAAGCGTGGGTGCATCTCTCTCTCTCTTCTTCTTCTTCGTCTATATTTTCATACGAAGGCCAAGGGGGTACACGACGCACGGCTGTGCGTCTCTGCGTCTCCTTGAGGAACGGCCAGATCTTGAAGGCAACAAATCATAACGATACGGGACGACGCTGATGCTGAGAGTCTCGGCTATTCGCTCTCTCCATGCACCCCCTTCCTCCCCCCCCCCCCCCCCCTAACCCCCTTCAGATGCGGGGGAGAGATTTTGTCCGGCGGAAAGCGGACCAAAGTCCGGAGAAAAACTCACTCGACAAATTGTCTTTCCGTTCTAGGTATATATATATATATATATACCTATACCTACGCGTTTATGCCTTGGCTGCAGGTTTTATAACACTCCTGTCTTTTTAACCCCTGCTGCAGCAGGTCTGCCTGCCAACTTGCTTGCCTGAATATAATCGTCCTTTGCCACCACGTCACGAGTATATGGCAGTATCCCCCCCCCCCCCTCCACCCTTCTCGCTCTCTCTTTCTCCAGGATCACAGATCGGAGATTCCCTCGTATAGACAAGGATTCAAATTTTACTCCGCAAGAGTGTGAAGAATAGAAATGAGCCGGGAGAAAGAAAAAAACGTTAAAGATCCTTGCGATCAAAATCAGGTTGATCCGCGGTGACTTTAGGTATCTCTATTCTCCGAATACTTGTTCGATCTAATCCACTATACAAAAAACAAAACGAAGTGAAAATTTGAAAGCAGAACAAGAATCGTTACTGGATAGTACAACACAGTCTTTGGAGTCGATGGAGATACGGAATGGACCATGCAAACTAGGTATGGAGCACCAACTGAAACAGGACTTTAACGAAACTTGTCACAGTAATACTACCAGTAGCGTCCAATTTTGATGAATCGATGATCTTGCAATGTGATTGTTAGGATCGATTTATACTCCTTATTACACCATCGCCATCTTACTTTATGCAGCTGTTTGTTTCCATGAAGTTGGTGCTCCTCGTGTAGTCTCTTCAGCAGGCTGGAACCCTGGCGAGTGAATGCGATGATCAGTGATTCAAACGCCAGGATGCAGTCTGAAAGTTATGGAAACGCTTCCGCACGATACGGAGGGTTTAAGGGTGCGAGTAAATGAATAGAAAGATCAAAAAATTGAAGGGTCGCAATATCGAGTTTTTAAAGAAGCAAAAACTTAATTTATAGAATTGAAATTTTTTTTTAACAAGATGTATGGAGAAGTAAAAGAATGCCGAATCGTGGAATAATCTGTAGAATTCTTTTCGATAATATAGAATCGTATAAAGATTCTCGATTTCGCCATTCTATGTTTTGGCATACCGTATTTCGACATTCTATATTCACAATTTACCAACCCTGGACTTTCCACATTTTGCAATTTTACAAAAAAAAAAAGTTTTTCGCATTTATAAAAATTCTATATTCTAGCCGTTCTATCGATTGAAAATTCTACTTTTTCACCCCTACCCATAGTTTAACCTGGTAAACGCATTGTCTACACATCAGCATCAGCAGCCGAGCTCGAACGTCATTGGGCCTACGGGATGTGCACGCGGTTATGATTTACTTTTCATGGAGAGAAACGACAAGGGCCGACGAAAGCAAGCAGAGGATACGAGGATAGGTACGAAGTGAACAGGAGGGCCTCTGACGAGGACGCTCGCTCGGTGTCAAGTTACGAACTAGTAGACCCGCGCTGCACACACACACACACACACACACACACACACACACGCAGCAGCAGACATAAGAAGAGCACCGAATCCGTGAGTTTTTGTGCCGAATACAGACACGCGTGTAGGGCGTATAACCATGGTATAACCCATCAGACCTCCCTGCAGCCCTCCGAATGAAACGCAGTGCGCATCTATATACGCGTCCGTACAGGGGGAGACGTGGGTAGGTAGGTAGGTAGGTACTATAGGGTACCTTATAACATCCCTACAACCTCACTGCTCACTGCTTCGCAGGACACGCTGCCAAGCTGTCCTGCTGATCGTTGATGGGAGGTTAGGTTATGCGTATGTTACACATGTAGGTACATACATGACACACACATGTAAGAAGGTGAATTTCTAGTTACGGTTACTGTAATACTACAGCACTTCGTAGTCTTCATTTTTCACCATACGATTCGATAAATACACTTTCGGGGTAGAAACTGGACGTTAGTATGAATTTATTCTTTTTTTTTTTTTTTTTGCGCCTAGCACAGAACATGTCAGTACGTGTGTTACACTGTTTGAGACGGCGACGAGATGTTTCTGAAGTCTTATTTTTATCTGACAAGTAACAAAACGAAACAAAGTTTTGTCTACGATCACGAAAAAAGTTAGGATCGACAGCTATAATCATAATCACACTAAAAGACAATTACTTGTATGAAATACCAATTTTAATGAAATTTTTCTGAGTGTATTCCTGTTTTCTTTTTTCATTTAGTTTCTTAATTTTTTTTGCCATTCTCTAGAGTTCCGTGTTTTTTCAATGTGTTTGACGAAATTCACGTGAGCAAATATATTGTCCTAGTTGTAGATAATGTTTGCTACGAAGTTGCTAATTATGACGATATTTTACTCAATAATTATCTCGAGGTGCAGCGACGAGCTGCAGGCTATGGTGTATATGTAATATATTATGTATAATAATATGTGCATGGCGACGGCGAAGCCCAGTGCGGCGGACATGTCCTACAGGTGTCACCTTACACTCTCCTCCTCCTCCTCCTCCTCTTCCTCCTCCTTCTTCTCTTCTCTCTTTCTCTAACTCTGTATGTAACGTGTATATTTATAATGTGTACATATGTATAGGTGTATAAATATAATACACCTTGTACCTCCGATTTTATACTCGTTTGTAGGTATATTATTATAGCTTCCTTATACAAGTGACAAGTACATTACGCAGCAGGTGCATAATCCTTTTTTTTTTTTTTTTTTTTCTTTTCTTTTTTGTCCGCCGTTAATAAGTTTTCAATCGTCGAATGAACCTTTTTTCCTTCGACCAAAGCTTGTGTGTTAAACAATAATTTCACTAACATGATAAGGGTGGTAATGATCGAGAAGTTTTTTTAGCCGATAATGACGATAATGATGATCTCTCGTTATCGGTTATGATGAGAACTGTAAAGTGCAAGTCTCAATTCGCGTACATTGAAGACACACAGATTTCGAACCCCTTGAACGAACTTATAAAGGACGCAAAAAGCACAATGTGTTATAGAGAGTACAATAACGAGTGCAAATTATCTCGATGCTCCTTAAATTCTTTCTTTCCTTCCTTCCTTACCTACTTCCTTCCTAGTTTTCTTTCGTCCTCGCTTTTGCTATACATATAAATACGCGAGCCATTTTCCATTCCCTAACATTTCCTGCGTTCCCTTTCTTTTTTTCTTCATTCTTTCTTTCCTTCTTTTCTTTTTTTTTATACATTATTCAAGTTATTGTCCGATCGCGCAGGCAAACAATAGAATATACCTCCGAAAGCTCGCACAGACAGCAGCACGCCTATTTCCATCTATCTACCCGCGTATATACCTAGTATAAACTGACATGCCTGTACCCTGAACCACATATCATCGCGTGGGCATTCACCATATTGTTCCAATTCATCCCCAACGCGAGGGTTCGCTCGCTTTGGCACGATGCAGACCAGACATATGCTCGAAATCCCCAATCGAGTGACACGAGCCCCTCGAGTGGCCCGAGCTGATTGGTCGAGCATCCGCCAACCGGCGAGGCGCTGCGACGACGAAGGGTTCGTAACGCGGAGAGGGTAGAGGGGTACACATGCGAGAAGAGGGATCGGGGGGGATGGATGCACGGCGAGATCATGGGGGAATGTTTGTTACGTTACGTCGGACACGAACCGAAGCGAAAATCGAAAATCTGAGGGGGTTAAACCAACCGTTCATCATCAGGGATGAATTTTAATGACAGCGTGATGTCAAGAGTTTGAACCTTCTTGCGTTTAAAATCACACGTAAGGTTTCAACTAAAGCAGTATTAAAATCATGATGAATCGTCGCATCGACGATGATGAACTCGAGGAATCGAAAGATGAGGATGATATGAAAGTGGTGGAATGGATTAAGGATTAACAAAGGAACATACAGGTACTGTTAATTCAAAAAAGTGTTCATACAAAAAGCGGTATCAAACGATAATGTACGGTTTAAAAATATCTCAGTGATGAGCTCGACGTGTTTTACTGTCTAACTTGACCAGCTTCAGAGCTTCTGGACTCTTTAAACCTATATTAGTCACGTTTTCCCGTCGGTATGCTTTCGCCCTGACTACACATCTGATGGATCCTTATTTTGAAGTTCGTTGTTGTGATAAGAACGATACTGGATAAAACTGAATAAGAACAGAAACGTAACTGAAAAAATAAGATCCAAACTCTAATTTCACCTCGTTTTTGATTTGGGATAGTACGTATATATACAATGAACACGATGTATACATACGGTAAGTACATTAGGTCAGGTGTGAGGAGGTGTTTCAGGCCATTTATACACGTAGGCATGCCAGTTATAGCAGCCCACTTCACACGTGGAGGGGCTATAATACGACCGACGACCTACCCCATGGCAGTGGTGCGGCGGCAGAGAATCGTGTTTCAATACGGAAACCGAAAACTATGTTATTACGTTGACAGCTATACGCGTAGATATCCTCCGCGTCGTTTTTATACACAACAACGCGTGTGTGTCAACGTCGATGAATGAATGAATGTATGTGTGTATGTGTGTGAGTGTGTATTATGTACATACCTACCTACGTACGTGTGAGAATTTTATTTATACTGGCGCCATATCGTCACGAGATGTGCGATTCTTCTCTCTCTCTCTCTCTCTTTAACGAAGCGTGAAAATTATACCCTTCATTCACGCGACGAGATTTAGTTCCCGGAGTGTTTGGATCGACGACACACAGACCATAATTTGGCATTGAAATGTCCTGATAAATGGGATAAAAAGTCTCCTTTTCAACGATTTTTTCTCAGAGACTATAAGGAGAAATCAATAGAAAAATGGCGGTAATCAGAATTCCATACATGCCATCAACTTCGAGAGTTATCGATAAATCTCGTTATCAACTGAAGTTTAACGTTCTTGCCATCCAACTGTGTATTCGTACATTATTTCATAATTGTAACTGATGAAGACTAAAAATGGCGGCAATTCAAATTCTCGAAGCGGGCAATGCCTATCGCCATTATCGAATTCCTATACCTAAAGTCTCCTAAACATTGCAAAAGTCATGTATAACATCAGTAATATCTTCGAGTTTTGAAGCATTGAGTTAGTTGATCCAGCGTTACGAAAAAGTAAAATTCTTAAAAAAGAAAAAAATTTGAGTTTCTAGGGAAAAGAAGAAGACGGTTGTAATACGGTTGCGTAACACGCGAGTACGCGGACGTATACGTCCAACAATTTGCATGATTAACGGCATCGTAGCAACGTACGAAGTGTTTTATACTGGACCTAGATGATCTCGAATATGACGAGGTTCACACAGCGAGATATTCTCACGGTACACGTCAATTGGAGTCAACTCATCTAAATACCAATTTTCAATGCTATCGTTGTTGTGGCACATGGCGTATATACATATATGTCACAACGTGGAAACGGTTCTTACGTAATCAGACCTTCGTTTCAATTTTGAAAAGAAAACAAAAATTAATACCTAATCGATAGATCTACTTTAAAAAATGATCGTACAAGTTGACGGGGTTCCAAAAAGGTAAAAGAGAAGATCGGTTTCGAGTTAATTTCCTTGCAGTCGAAATTGGTAGTAAAAGGGGTAAGATGGCCATCAAATTTGAGGAACAATCGAAGAGTGACAATTACATCAACGGCTGGTGCATTTCGTAATATGGGTTAATATGAGGAAGCAGCAAATTGCGGTAAGCAAATTAACGCGCGAGTTGTTGCCGTTAACATTTACGGTAGTATAGTAGTAGGTTCGTTATAGTGGTCGTGGTGGTGGTGGTGGTATTTCTGTCACGTCTGGGACGTATAGTACCAACTGAATAGAAGGAAGAAGAGACGAACCGCGTCGAGGTCGGCTGAGGGATGCGACGAATTAAAGTACCTACTGCTTTCTGCGTCCGTTCGTCGGCTGGCCGATGGCTATGACGATGACGATGGTGGCCCTGGCTGTCACTCGTCAACGTAATTAATGATAATTGACTGTGGCGCGAAGCTTCGCACGTTTTATCGCGCGCTTGCGCTCTGTGTACATTTATAAACGTGTTTAAATCAACACGCATTCGTTCGAGCCACGATGATAATATTCTTCAGGCACTACAATAATAAACAATATCTATAATAAACACTTCAACAGGATGTTGAAGCCTTTAAACAAACGATCGCAGGTGCAGAGTACGTCTCTTGGAAACGAAATCACAGTGTAGAGTGACACAACAATTAAAAAAGAAAATAGAATGCAAGTTTTTTTTTTATACCCTCCACGACGATTTATCGTTGCGAGAAATTAAACGGAATTGATTCGGTTTAAACCTGATTAGAAAGAAAATTCCCGACTTTAATAACCATGTTATTCTTTTTCGACAAAAAATTTTTTGTTTTTCAGAAAATTAGAATACAACGTGGACGAAACTCGACGTGGAAAATCCTCTCCTATAATATATTCCGCAGTCATAGATTTAATAACGGATAGAGACGTTTTAAATAGCAATTTACGTAGTCTGGTCTTTCATTGTCCAAATCTAGCAAAATCCAGACGTGTGTATAACGCCTGCGTTCAAGCAGTTTCACTTTTCTGTCTGTCTGCAGACGTCTGAGAGAATAATAGCTTCTTCCTAGCTCTAGTGCTGCTATATTATAGCGACGTGGAAGACGACGACGACGACGAATTGGGACGAATTCTGTACAAATTAGAATAATTAGTTATGTCTGGTCTTGATCTTTCTACACTATATGTCGCGTCTGCACTCTCGTCACGATTATCTCTCTCTCTTTCTCTCTCTCTCTACACCGTGGAAAATGGGACAACGAAACTCGGACCAAACTAGTAGACCAGCCAGACATATTTACTGCTTTTACACATGAATTCGACGTCGTTTGGCCTCGATCTGCATAATTTCCTTCCATCTTAACTCCGATAGAATAACCCGTGTTTTGAGGTTAGAAAAATCATCACCCAGCGATAAAATCTGATATGACGAATGAATCGACAGGTTTTAGACAATTTGAATCCCAATCGAAACGTTCTTTTCTAACTTAGATCAGCAGCTGAGATATCCTGAGCAATAAAATCGGCTTGACTGTTTGTTAACACGAATGTGTGTTGCTTCTGTCCTTCTGAAACCTGGAACCTGAAATTAGTTCCATCGCTTTGGCTTAATCGAAGTCAGAAGTCAGTAAAATTTTGCACAAAATCGGTTGAGCCATCAACGAGAGCGTCTTTTGCAAAACTAAGGATCTTAAAAAGTGAACTCCTTAAGTATTCGTATCTTTTTAGTCTTCCAGGTTTTGCGCATAACGGGTCTAGACTTTCTTAAGTATAATAAAACGGGACACGGGCCCAGGAGGCGGAATGGTAAGAGGTAATCGATAGAGACGGAGGTCGAGGCCTGGCAGCAGCAGCGGCAGTTAACCTGAGGTGGTTTATTCCTGACCCAAGCTAAGGGCTTGGTAAGAAGACTTTCTAGTAGCGTATTTGCTGCAGGTTAATACGGCCCGATCGGCGATCGCCGAACGTTTAACGTTTAAAGTTTAATAATAACGGAGCGAGGCCCTACGGCGAGGTACCCATAAAGGTAGAATTTGTAATTTCATTACTACCGACAAACAACACAACGGATCAACCGATCAGTCGGCAATATCGACGATAATAATCGATCTCCTTTTCCTATCGACCATCTGGCCCATCCTGATACATATAAGTATGAACCTACATTCTACGTGTAGATCTATACATCGTATATACATGTACAAGGACTGTATCTTTGATAGATATATATACTATATGTATATTAGGGTGGCGCAAAAAAAACCGACTATTTTTTTTTTTTTTTTTTTTTTTTTTTTCTGAGTCTCGTGTGACAAAATGTTAGTTTTTGATGTTTTAAGAGCCCACTCCAAAGGACAGCTGAACAAAAAAATTTTAAGAGTTCGCTCCAAATTTTTTAAAACGTCAAAAATTGTCAAAAATTGAATTAAAAAAATTATATTTTCAGTATTTTGTTTGATTTTTAATTCATGTCGTGGTGTATTGTTATCGATTCTTTCTTACTGAATTAAAGAAAAAAAAATTAATCAAATTTTAATATGAATATTCGCACAGATATAATACATATACTTGAATTGTATAAAGAAAATGATATGTGTGATTAATTATACGAGAGTGAGGGTGAGATATGGAGGATAAGAGAGACGGGAAAGCGACGATGCGTAATATCCGTGTAACGGGGGTTGTTTAACCCCGAGGAGGGTGTTTGGGGTCAGCCCTCGACCCGCGGTAGCTGCGGCAGCAGCAGCAACATTACGTGGCGCAAACTCGCGGCTATCGAAGCGTTAAATATCCGTGAAATTAGTGTTTTGATCGGTGCAAGCAGCAGCAGCAGCAGCAGGAGGAGGAGGACGCGGTGCCTGAACGAATTAAAAGCGCCTTGTGCCTAGTTGGTTAAATTGCAGCGCGTGTTTAACTCGCATGGGACACCAAAACACCGGTGTTAAGAGGGAGAAATTACGTATGAAAAAAACAATCGTCAAGGATTAAAAATTATTCCGATCAATACTTTGGAGAATTTGAATCTCATTTTCTCAACGAAAGTAAGATGCGTAAAAAAAACAAATTTTGCGTAAATAAAATCATGTCAATTAATCGCATATATATGTACATACATATATGCGTGTAATAAAAAGGTTGTGAACTGGTTTGGAACCGTAATCATAGTTGATCGGCAAAGTATATTCGCGTTTAGTTATTTAGTTGTGATTTTACACGGTTTTTCATTTGGTGTAATAATAAAAATAATAACAATAAAAATGTGTGTATATATAGTTATATACAGTGTTTAAGTGTATACAACATTAGACGTAATCGTTTTACGTAACACAATAAGAGATGCGCATCGCGGTGCATTCAACAACAGAGCAGCAACAGCAACAGCATCAGCATCAGCATCAGCAGCAAGGAGAACCGATGAAAAAGAGCAAGTAGAAGACGAACAACAGCAGCACAGAAGCAAGTTGAATCACTCCGCCAAATTAACCGGAGATTTATGGTTACTGCTCGCCAATATTCTATTAACATCAAATTATCTTCCCGTCAAATTGGTTGCTCTGCTCCTCTCCTCTCCTCTCCTCTCCTCTCCTCTCCTCTCCTCTCCTCTCCCCATCCCTCGCCAACTTTCCTTTCCTTTCTCATCCTTCCATCATTCTAAAAGAACAAGGAACGCGTAGCGAAAGATTGAAACTGCAAACCGCGCTGATCGCGAGAGAGATGATATAAATTTTTTCTTCAATTAACACTATATCATTAAAAAATGACGGTAAACGACGTACAAATATTGTCGAATTTAACAAAAAACATTATTAAACGTGATTATTAGAAGTTGAATCGCTGATAAATTTTCTAATATTCAAACAATTGAAACGTTAATCTGTTTGTTTGATTTAAAAGACAATATCTGTTTATGCATTAGGGTGGCGCAAAAAAACCGACTATTTTTTTTTTTTTTTTATCGAGCATCGTGTGACAAAATGTTAGTTTTTGACGTTTTAAGAGCCCATTCCAAAGGACAGCTCAAAAAACAAATTTTAAGAGGTCGCTCCGAATTTTTTAAAATGTCGAAAATCGTGAAAAAATTAAATTAAAAAAATTATATCTTCAGTATTTTGTTTGATTTTTAATTCATGTAGTGGTGTATTGTTATCGATTCTTTCTTACTAAATAAAAGAAAAAAAATTTATGAAATTTTAATCTGAATATTAAAAGGTCGCTCGAAAAGATCTAAAGAAATGCACCAAAAAATTGAAAAAAAAATTATGAGCGACCTTTCAAAATTCAAATTTTGAACTGAAACTTTCGGAAACTTATTTTTTTTTTTTTTTTTTTTTGTCTATAAAATTATACCGTAACGAGAAAATAAAATTTTGAAAAAAACAATCGATTTTTGACGATTACTAACGTTTTAAAAAATGTGGAACGACCTCTTAAAATTTTTTTCTTAAACTCTCCTTTGGCGTGGGCTCTTAAAACATGAAAAACTAACATTTTGTCACACGAGACTCAAAAAAAAAAAAAAAAGAGAAAAAAAAAAAATAGTCTGTTTTTTTGCGCCACCCTAATATGCATACAAATAATCTCAGCAGCAACAGCAGCAGCTACAGCAGCGTCATTTTTGTTCCACGGCGGTCTTCTTCGGTCACGCGTTAAGAAGAAGAAGGAAGCTCAAACTGATGTCGAAGATAAGGTACGATGTGTCCCCCTTTTCCGCCCTTCAGGACCCAACTCTCCTCTCCTCTCCTCTCCTCTCCTCTCCTCTCCTCTCCTCTCCTCTCCTCTCCTCTCCTCTCCTCTCCTCTCCTCTCCTCTCATCGCAAGAGGAGCTGCTACCTTGACCGTAGTATATTTTTGGGACCCTAACATAAGGCCCACGTAATCCACGGGGACGTCGACCACGTCGCGACGAATCTGTTCCGGGGGCTCAATGAGCCAGAAGATGCCCGTATATATACCTATATAATATTATGTAGGTACATACATATACATATATATTACATATATACACACGTATACACACTTATACGTTAATACACAGGAATATAATGATGCCGAAATTTATATTGTATACGGATGGATCTATACACATCAGTCGATATGGGCGAAGTTGAATTATGGATTCCCTCAAGCGTCTGCTAAAAATTTTAGCGTTGATCGAATCTGAGAATTCTAACGGATCTAAAACCTTTCAAATCGCATTAACAGTCTAAATCGAGTTTCAATACGTATTATATGATGTAGATACCGAAAAGAAGAAAATAGAAAAAGATAAATTCGAATTTGAGCAGTATTGACCAGAACGTGATGAAGAGTAAAGTTTAATATGTATACCTACGTCGTATGGATGCGGCTGATCGATCAACGTCGGTAAAGCGGAAGTCACATTTTGATACAACCTTATAACGATTTGGATTATCCAGATTAAGAGACGAGTCTCTGCACTTTAGTTCTGCCCTTACAATTGGGATTATCATTGTTACTGTATATATCATAGTTCCAAGCATCATTGAGTAAGCATTACTATATATATCATACATTAACAATCGCCGTTCAGTATCACATAAGAAATGGAATTGAGAAATGAATCGATTGTATAATTTCCCTACCGCAAATTGATCGCATACCTATTAATTATGATTTCCTGACAATAATCGAAGTATCGATATTGGCCGGTTGATTCGAGTCGAATCGAGTAGAATCGAGACTCGGTGTGGCCGCAACCGGATCATCGAGTAGGTACAAGGAGAAGTACGAAGGGGGAAGGGGGGGGGGAGGAAAAGGGGGAGGCTCGTGTTTCCGCTTGGTCGAGCAACAATGCCCGCAGACAAATGAGCATCCCGCCTCCATTGTTCGTTACATCGGCACCACCGGGCACCATCACCACGCGGGTTGGGTTGGATGTTCGAAGAAGAAGAAGAAGAAGAAGAAGAAGTGGAAGTGGAAGAAGAGAAGAAAGAAGGAGAGGACGAGTCGCGAGACAGGTAGAAGGAGGAGGAGCGGGAAAGCGAGTAGATGAAATGAGATGAGATGAGATGAGATGAGGTGAGAGGAAGGGGGACGGGGGGAGGGGGGGGGGGGGGGGGTCGACACGTCCAGTGGCCCGCGAACGAAGAGCTGCACACCCGGTCGACGAATGGGACCCGGCTGGGGGGTCTTCGATCAGGCTGATGATGCGGGCCAACACCGATTAAACATTGGAGGAGAAGAAGAAGACGCGAGTGTTTCGTCAGTATCGAGTCACCGATTAGTTATTCTATACATTTTTCGTTGAATCTTTGTTGTTCTTTTTTTTTTTTTCTTTTTTTTTCTTCTCTTTCTTTCTTTTCCATCAGAATATGGATGAATGATGGGTTTTTTGGTTATTATAACGAGGAGTAAACGAAGTTGTAAGTTTGTGGATATATGTATACTTACTCGTGTTATACCGCGAAGGGATAAAATTTGATTCATTCGCATATATATGATCTGAGTCGTTTGTTTTGTACTATTATTTTCTTTTTACAGAGAGAGAGAGAGAGAGAGAGAGAGAGAGAGAGAAAGAGAATTGTTAGGTGATAGTAAAAGTGTAGAAAGATGAAGAAGTAGAAAGGGTAAGTATAGGAATATTGAATATTCAAAGAATCGAAAATTTGAATTTATAAAAGTAAATAATTTAGAGAGAGTCGTAGTATGGAGGAGTGAAAAAAAAACAAAAAGTTTAAAATATACAACAACAACAAAATGTAGAATCGTTAAAATTCGTGTCGATAACATAAAATCGGGAATACAGATTTTGTATTTCTGGGTACTTATTTCGACTTTCCACTGCACTGAAATTTTTCGAATTATGATAAAATTTTGTTTAGATTTTCGCGCGTCGTTGAAAATTCGATATTTTGATCCTTCAAAGTAGTTCGGTCATTCTTGTCGTTAATTGTTTTTCTTTTTTTTTTTTTTTTTTTTTTTTTGTCTTCTTCTTTCTAAATATTTTATTTATTTTCACTTTCGTTTTCTCCACTTTTCACCTCAATCCGAATCAACGTCTTGCAAAATTCTTACCTTCACCGTGTAAAAAAAAAATAATCAGATAATAACAAAGGGCACCGCAGATTGTGAAGAAAAGAAGAAAAACAACAACAACAACAACAACAACAATAATAATAATAATAATAATAATAATAAGGACGCGGTTCATGCGCCGCCGCTGGAGGTAAGAAAAAGATATTGCGAGGATCGTGAAATTAAGAGGAGCAGAAAAGAGAGGGGTGAAGAGAGAGTGGCCGAGGGCGGAGGCGGAGGCGGGAGGCGGGAGGCGGGAGGCGGGGGATATAGTCGTAGGCCTAAGGTGGATCGAATTTCTCTTATCCAGAAGGCGGCTGAGCCGTAAGCCCACCAAAGAGCAAGGTGTGCGCCACGGCGATGCTGCACACTGCAGGCATCAGGGATAGAGACTCTAGGCTCCTCGCTCTCGCGTCGACGCATGAATGGGGTCCTCGCCTCCTTCGCGAGGAGGACGCGACGCGAACGAAGGAACCCAGACATCTGGTCCCGGGTCTGCTATCCTTGAACGCATACGCGTTCTACTATATATATATAAGGCGGCTACCTGCACACAGTCTTCGTGTACCTGATAAAAACTAAAAAAAAAAACACTCCGCAGCCTCCCCCCCCCCCCCCCACCCCCCTCCCCTCATGGCACGGGTTTTATTTACTCCTGCAGATCGAGTATTAATTGTACACGTAATGTGTAGTATAGTTCGGTTTCTATTCTCTTTCTTGCTCTTCTTCGATGTTTTTTTTTTTTTTTTTTGCGACAACTGATTTTAACGTCAGGTGTACATGTATATGTACAGTGAAGTATTTATCTCGTATATTATACCAATAACGCATGGAAAATCGTTAATGCAGGCAAATTATAGATCATTTGATACTTTTTCCACGCAGTTTATATAATGTGTGTGTGTGTGTGTGTGTGTGTGTATATATGTATATATGTATTTATAGGGTTGAACCCACGCACGACGTGACGTTGCGGGTTTTTCATTCGTGGATCGATTTCTTATGCATACAACCTAGATTATATACACATACATATATATATATATATATATATATTATATCCATGACGTATGAGAAAGAGAGAAAGAGAAAGAGAGAGAAAGAGAGAGAGAGAAAAGAAACACGGGGGATCCCCCGAACTGGATGAGGAAGCGAAGAAGAAGAAGAAGAAGGCGGAACGAATGACTAAAGCCGTGTAGGCTTCCTCGGAGTTACTATTAGACGTGCATACATCGTACATGGAAGAAGAGGGACTTCCGGATTCGCCCCCTACGGACGCCCCCCGCAAGGGTAAACAGTTTTTTTTTTACCACCGCCCTCCCCGCTGCGGCAAGAGAGCCGAACGACGGTCGTTTATTAAGGGCGCTTTTTGCGGCCCCCGTCACGCACACACACACACACTCTATACATGTATTCGTAAATAATATACGTCGGTTCCGGGTCGTAGATTTGACCGGAAATCGACCATCGGTTCATCGTATTATCCGCAATGATCGGGAACGAAAATCGCCCCATGAAAGCAGTTTATCTATATGTATATTAGACTGTATCAAAAAAATTGACTATTTTGTTTTTTTGAAAAATATACTGAAAATATTGTTCAGGATAACGAAAAAAGGCGCCTGTTAAAATGAGAGCTTTCAATTTTAATACTAAGAAGTGCCTCATCGCGATTTTCTACTTTCCATAAGAATAACATGGCAAAAATGGTTCTTGCTCCTTGCGATTTTTATAACTAGATAACGAAGCGTTGTACAGAAAATTCATAAACATGTTTTTGTAGGAAATTGAACGTTCTACGAAAAAGGTTTGTTGTCAGTTTACGATAAATCTATTCTTTCAAAAGTTATTTGAGGTCAAACATCAACAAAGGACCTCAAATAACTTTTGAAGCAGTAGATTTATCGTAAAATGACAAGAAACCTTTTTCGTAGAACGTTCAATTTCCTACAAAAACATGTTTATGAATTTTCTGTACGACGCGTCGTTATCTAGTTATAAAAATCGCAAGGAGCAAGAACCATTTTTGCCATGTTATTCTTATGGAAAGTAGAAAATCGCGATGAGTCACCTCTAAATATCAATATTAAAATCTGAAATTTTTATGGTATTTCTTTTTCGGCATCTTGAACAATATTTTCAGTATACCATTAAAAAAAAAAAATAGTCAATTTTTTTGATACAGTCTAATATATATAATATGTATAAAACTATATATACCTAAGTAATTTACACGATTGTATTGTGTATTGGTTATCGCACACGTATGATAGAAGTAATTGTTTCTGTATTCAATCGATGTATTCAATCCGCCGATAGCGGGATCGATAGCTTAAAACGAACAATTTATAGATCATAATTAATACGACAGTCTATCCGAAAGGTGAAACTGAACTCAAACACACTCTTACGCTGAAATTTCTACCGTCGAGACAAAATATGTCGAATATAACGTAAACCGTCATCATCACTGAATCAAATGTTGATACTTCGCGGGCTCCTCGTAAGCGGGCTTCGGTTTCTGGTGCTTGACGCGTTCTTGAAAGGCCTTCAAGTCCGCGGTCAGTTCCTGGTAAGACTGCGGCACGGAATCCGCAAACTCTGGCTCTACCTCCCTGATTATCATGTAAAAAGAATTATGATCGCAGGCGGTGATAACGCAGCGAACGATAGAGTAATAGTGACGCGCAATTCTTCGACGATTCTTGAAGAATCGATCTTTCTGGCGTTCGATTAATAGATTATATTATTAAACAACTTTTCGAAGTTTCGATTATCACCGAAATATTCTAACAAATAAGGAATAAAAATTCAAAATAGCGCTTATTTCCTGCCAACAATAGTTCACTGAATAATAGTACTAATGCTGGCAATAATAACAAACTACAGCCAAGACAAATTCTTGTTACAGTACCCAACGTTCATTATTTTCAATCAGCTCATTTGTTTTATTCATAATCGATGCTATTTTCATTCGATATATCGATTCTCATAGTCAAAAGAAGAAATCTGTATAATTAAGCAATTTTCAGAATCGATTCTCTTGTTTTCTCACCTCACTATACAGCGAATAATATACGAACTAAAACTGAAAATGGAAAAATCTGACTCACATGTTTTGCTCCTCTCGAACGCAGCGCTTGCAGGCGTTACTGGCTGCCAGAGCGACTCTGTCGAGGCCCAACTCCTTCAGGATCCGCAATTCGTCGAACCATATCCTCCTCCTTTGCGGCGATTCGGGATCGGCACAAACTCCCGAATTGTTTTCATCGCTTCCTCGAGTCGTTGAATCGAGGCACTTGTCACACCGAAGCGGCGAGTCGATCGACCGATTCACTCGCGACTCGTCGCCATTACCTGCTGACAAATTTTACCGTGAATGTTCGCGGCTTACTTCAAGGTGTACGAATTAACCGTTGATTTACTGAAAACTCCGCACTAGCCTGCTTATCGCGGTATTTTATTTCGTCTTATGAGTAAACGTTACGCACTGCTACCCGAATTTCACGATTGAAATCATATCTTGCGTGGTTTAATAACGGTTTTTTCTTCCAATTGAAGCCTGCCTGCCTGCCGACCGAACTAGGCTAACGAACCGACAATTGAAAGACGATTAACCGCCACATATCGCGCTTCGTTCAATTGTTTTTAAACCATCGATATTATCTGCGTATAGAGTTGAACTTGCGGTTGCGATTCGACCCGGAAGTGCATTGAGTAACAAAGATTATTGCGTCGGAAGGGCGAAATAATAGAAATATGTCGAAATAAATATACTCTTGGATTGTTACTGGCTTACAAAAGCGCGAATTTGTTGAGAAAGCAAATTTAAGTCGCAGTGTTTACGACACGGCGTCATTTGTTTTTTGGACATAAGATCGATCTATAATCGCAATATGTGGCTGCTATAGTCCGTTGATAGAAAAGAAAGTAAAGCATTCTTTTTACTAGGTTAATACTGCTAATTGTAAATAAAAATGTATGATTTGTTTTCGCTCAATGCAAACATTTTATACAAAATACAGACGCGTTATGTATTTTCTAAGGATCCTTTAATTGCAAGCCATTCTTCAATCGTGCAAATCTTTGGATAGATGTCAAGGAAAACAAGCGTTAACGTTTTATTCGTTTGACTGCAAGTTATCCCTGCCGATTCTGCCGTTTAAGAAAGATTTAACTAGCTGGTAAAGTCGATCGGGAAGCAATTACTGAAAATACTTCTTACGCAAACACGCCGATCAAGACCATCTAGCTTTCATTGTCAGACCTGCCTCGAGTGCGGAGAGTTCTCGTCAACGCTGTTCTATCGCCTAGGGGTTAAACAGCGTACCCTGAGCCGGCCGAAGGGGAACCAGTTCTTTCTGACAGTCGATAAACTCCCAAAAAGACTTTATCTTCGCTCGACGACTCTTACCGCCGCCCCTAGTAAAATCTAGCTCTATACCGACCACTTCGCTCCCCGCCATGTCGCTTCTCTGTCCTTTTGTTTCTCGGTTTGCGCTTGTTTCTTTCCACAGTGACCATGGAGTACGTAACAACTAGGCAGCCTCCGATGAGCAAACTTCGTTACTTTTGAACTCGTCTAACTAGTTATAGCGTCGACCGTTCTGGCGCTAGTTTCTTTGGAAATTTAAAAATGGCGAAATTTTGTACAAGTTTTTCCCTTCAGCGGCGCGGCAGTTGGCGGCACTGATCTAAATCGACGCGCCAAATTCAAGCTCACATACTGCTGAACTGTTTCTACATTTCTCTGACACACATTGAAAAGGAAATTCGTGCTGCTAATGTGTGAGAGTTATCAAATGGATCAGTATTTGAAAATATTTCAAACATGTCAGGTCGTAGCTGCTCAGCAATATTGAAAATCTTATTAATCGGAGTGATCTAACGATCGGTGATGTCATTGCCCTGGTTTGGCATCTGGCAAGTAGTCGCAGCGAGAAACAAGATGGCTGCCACGTGCGATTAACGATACATCGGACATCTGACTTGTGCAGTGTGGTCGGTTCGACACACTGACATTTGGTATATGTATTAGCTACTTTTTTTACTCCGATCCGTCAATCGTACTTCGGGGTGTTTTGTCGGGGTAATTATCATTGCGTGTAACTGATGAGGAATATTTCCAATCCGCTCGATGATAGTATCTCTCCGCGAGTCCGCCGGCGACTCGCATTGAACGACAATGTTCAGCAAAAAACTTCACGTAGACGTCAAAAAGTCAACACTCAAGATACAGGATGTGAAAAAGGACAGCGCTACTAGGTTTAAACACCTCAAAATCGTACTTGGTGAGTATCTGGCATTTCCTAGACTATGATAAATATTTTTTCACCAACCCCCCTGCTCGTTGTGTCAAATCAGATGAATACATTTGATTAACCAAAACACCTCCAGACTCCAGTAACCAACAGGGTGTTATTTCACTCTCTTTCTACGTCTCTCTCTCTCTCTCTTCCACATCTATTTGAAGAGAGACTTCTGTTGGTCTTTACACCTACGCGATTTTCATCACAAATACCTGTTTTCTTCACGCATTGTTGAAATTACATTTGTTGTTATAGAATAAGGAATAGTTGTCGAAGCCGTTATCGTCAGCGAAGATACGTCGCGACGCAACTCAGGCCCCCATCTGCATTCCATCAATATCCGTGTACCACATGGTCCGGGTTGATCTGAGATTTGCATCTTTGAGTAAACGCATAAAATGATCTGTCCTGTCCATATTTGGCAACGACTGACACGATTGCGTGTAAATATTTGTTTTATATAGCAAGAGAGAGGCGCTACAAGGACAAGGATCTATGATGTTAGAAAATTGTTGTTTTATATTCCATTTTTGCACTGCTCTCTCTGCTATCAAATTTATTATTTTGAAGCTTTTCTCATTATGAAATTCAAAAAGTGGTTTATGTAAATCAAAATTTACAAGTTTCTGTTGTATTTAATTACCCGTATTAACAGAATCCTTGATATTGATATTTGGTCAGGATCCTTGGACAATTGAAAATATTTTGCAATAAATGTATTTACATGAAATTACTCTGTTTTTATTATCATATCAAAAATTCTTACGTTGTTCGGTATTTCAAGTTAAATCGAATTATTGCGTGGTAGAAAAATTACCGATTCATTTCTTCGATTGCATGCTACAATTTCATAGTCATTTTTAAACGAATTTATTTACTCGTATCGAGTCAAAGACGAATATTGCCTTGCAAAATGACTATGTATGTGACGAATATCATGAGGCATCCTTTAACAATTGAGAGATCTTAATTTTTGAGTTTTATTCATTTTGCTTGATCCAGAACTTTAGCTATCGGCAATTTGCTAGATATAAGTTTGTGTTGCCGGTGTGAATGGCAATAATAAAAAATGCGAAGAATAAATAAAACACCTCTGTGTACTCCTGAGGCAAGTGTGGTCAAACGACATTATAGTAACTGGTTGGTATCTAATCACCAGACCACATTACCGAGCTCACCACACAGCTTGGTTCGGCCTCCAGCTGGAGCTAAAATTACTTTTTACTGTTAAAAACAGATAATTGCGTATCAATAATTTTCTCAACCCAAACCATCTTGCTGCAGTATTTCCTCGGTTAATTATTTTTTATGATACATCCGCAATACTCTTTCTGTTCCATATCATGATGTTACGAGATCGTTTCAATAGTTAATCCCAAGTTCTTTTCCACGAACAACAATCTGTTTGCCCAGATGTAAGTCATTTTTCTGCTGGAAAACATTAGAAAACAAAGGATGTTTTTACCTTGACGATATCAAGGACTTATAATTTTTCTTATAGAAGTCGAGCATCTCATTATACTCTTTTTCTCTTTCACTGTTTTTTTGCAGAAAACGTGGACACAGACGAAGCAAAGGGTTTCTTCGAAGGGAATTTCAGCCATGTATACTTCATACTGTACGACTGCTTTGTTTCCGCGGAAGCAAATTTACGCCAGCGTGGTAAGTTTTCTCAACTTTTTTATTCTACAATGTTATGCGCCGTTTATTACAAAAAGATATATATATGCATATGGAAACATTCTTTATATAAACAAATACGTCAATGACAACGTTCGTTTCATCAATGGGCATTTGTTAATTAATTTATTGTTGCCTGTTCTTATATTGTCACAATTATTAATTCTGTGTATCTGATAAACTGTGTACTGATGACAATTGTTTTTCTCTATTTCCCCCCTCTATCACTTTGCTGACAGAACTTTCCTTTCACCTCGGTAAGTGAAACATTTTTGCCGAGCATGCAAAATACCTTCGACATTTTTTTTCTTTGTAGTTTTTTTCGCAGTCGCTCAGGTCGTGGAACTTGGAAACGCCTATGCAATTTACATGTAACACACTGCACAATGGGATGAACTATTCTTCTGAAAAATATCCCTAAATTCTCCCACTTTGTATGGTTCAATTATGTGATAACTGTAATATTCATGTTTCTATTCATAAGTTTTTTTTTTGTTTATTTACACTTCTAATAC
The DNA here is from genome assembly GCF_021155765.1 of Diprion similis. Taxonomy (NCBI): domain Eukaryota; kingdom Metazoa; phylum Arthropoda; class Insecta; order Hymenoptera; family Diprionidae; genus Diprion; species Diprion similis. Next base: position 642,175 of record NC_060113.1, on the reverse strand, counting down.
AGATTTCCATCATAGCTAATAAGTTGCATGATAAAAATTTTTGATTTTGCACGGAAACGGCGGAAGCGATTCCCCTTCAAAAAATGTCATCCATGATGACCCATCTCAGAAAGCGATGACTTGATAGATTAATGGCATGATTTTTTGTGCGATGAGAAATATTTGATGTTAATCGAGAGACATGATGAAGTTTTAGAATTAATCTATAAATCTATTATTTTCTGCAAACAGTTCACAAGGCGCACAGAGAAGAGCTGGAACAGGTGTTACAGCTGTTGGAAAAAATACTGACGCTGCTTCCTGAGCTTCTGAATCGAAGATGGCAGTGCCACAGCCTCGCCAGAATATTGAGGAAACTTTTACACCCAGGCAACAGCTGGAAATTACGTCGTCAAGCCATAAGGTTTTGAAAAATTTTACGGTCCCATTGAAATATTCGGATATTCTTCCCGTTTATTACTTTTGCAATAACTACTGACCCTCAAATTCTGTTCACTTATCGCTGCAGATACTTCATACTTTGGTACCAAGCGCTCGGTGACAATGCTCCAGATCACATACACCAGATGTTCGCTTGTCTGGTACCCGGCTTTCCACCAAGTCAGGCATCGCCCTACAAGCTTGAGCGTAAGTCGGATAACAAAAAGGATAAACCATCGAAATCGGCGAGCTACGACGACAAGGAAAAGAGAGAATTCTATGACACGCAATTGGGACAAAGTATTTTCCATGACACCGGGGTAACTCAAGGACCCGTCAGCCTGGTTGATGGCGGGCCAATCTTACCTCCGCAAGGCGGGGAAAAACCACTGGACCACGAAACCGTGCGGTTTCTCGAAGCTCTACTTGACTTTATGGTTAGCCAGGTATATGATCGTGGATAAATATACAATTGGGACCCAATTCTGTCGCCCATAGTTTTCAATTTTCTTTTCTTTTTTTTCTTTTGGCTTCAGGTTGTCAAGGTCGAATGGCGAGACAAACACGCTAGGCAACACAAGGCGTTTCAATTTCTACTGGAACGATTCAAGGCAACTTACTTGCGATACATCTGCCCAGAGTTTAACGACAATTTTTCACTGTACAAACCGAATTTAGAGCTTCCTGGAATGAGGAAACCTTCCCCTAATCAAGGACAAGATGTTTACGCACTCTGCAAAGTTACACTTATCAAATGGGTCGCTAAATATACTCATGTCACAAAGAAGGACGGACTATTGTTGCAGCCTTCACCAAAGTATGAAACAACGAATGACTGTTCTTTTATGATAAAATGTGTAAAAAACTTTCATTTTGTTTTTGCATCCTTAAAAAATCTGATCAATCGTTTTTATCTCACCAGCACGACAACTAGTGATGAAAATCCAGAACCAGAACTTCGGCGTGTATCCGTTATCCAGAATTCAACAGACCCGAATACTTTGTCTCCTGAAGCTGCTTCCCAGCATGAAAACCAGGAGGATAACACCGTGCTGGCCACTAATCTAGTGCGAGAAGTTTTCTATGGGAACAGAGACAACGTTAATTTCGTTCACGAACTTTACAGACAAGCATTTTTACTAGATTTCACTCACGCTGGTGCTATAAGAAAGGCTATTGCTGTTTATAAAGACTGGATACAAATGAATGTAAGCTATTTTGTCAAGAGCTATGGAACTGGAATTGATTGTTTGGAATTGTAGTACAGAATTTAATTTGTCGACTATTTTTGTCAGGAACTTCCATCATTCATGCTAGAACCCTTGGAGAGTCATAAGGACAGAGAAATTGAAGATCAAGTGAAGAGAGAGGCTTTAATTAACGATCGAAGTCCGCCGGAAAGCTACAGACAGACTAGACTGAGAAACGATTCGTATCTTGGAGCCATTCACAGGGAAAACTTGTTTGTGAGGGCTGGATTGCAAAATGTTTTACAAGTTTTTGTAACACAAGCTTCAAATGTATTTTTCTTAGAAACGCCAGGGGGTAATGCGTCCGCAACTCTGCTGGAGGAACAAACGGATAGCTGTAAACGTGTGCTAAATGTTTATCGCCACGTCGTTATGCAAGTCAGACTTGAACCTGCCACCTGGGAACAGTTACTTCGGTGAATATTTGTTTCAATGAACAAATTTACACACGATGCAACTTTTTCGTGATTGAAAGTTGAACTAATAGATTTATTACTACCTACGAATCTTTGGAATTTCCCATTTTATCATTTTGATTATTATTTTTCAGAGTCCTACTACAGATAACATCCTTGGTACTAAGCGACAAAACATCACGTAGAAAACAACAAGAAAGTATCGGCGGTAAATTGGCGCCAGCGATATTTCAGACCCTGATAGTAACTTGGATCAAAGCTAATTTAAACGTTGTTATATCTACACAGCTTTGGGACCAATTTCTCGCTGTTTTAACTTCCTTAACCCAATGGGAAGAACTTATTCGTGAATGGGCTGTAAGTTGCGAACTTAACACAACACACAACTTCCACTAAAATCCCAAAGTGGTTCTGATTAGTATTTTATTTTTATGCTTTGTGCTGCCTCACTTTTAGTTACGTATTGAAGGAAAAATATCAGTATTTGACACTGGTTGCAGATTATTTATAGTGAAAAAATATTTGATTAACATTAGTACAACTTAAAACCGTAGAGGTAACTTATTACTTGTTTCAAATAGATGGAAAAAAAAAGATTCCGTTAATTGAAGCAGCTACAAATATAAGAAATCTGAAACTACTTCAAACAGAATAATTTGTAAAAATTTCAATTCGCTAACATAATTTGCAGAAAACTTTAGACACTCTAACCAGAGTTTTAGCAAGACATGTGTACAATCTTGATCTCAATGATCTACCACTGGATCGTCTTAGTGAGCAAAAGTCAAAGAAAAGACGAGGTATCGGCAGCCGTGCCGCTTCGACGGGAAGTGTTCAGCCCCAAAGGAGAGGCAGTGTTGATCATGAAACTGGGGCAACCTTAAAGGACAGTGTCACTGGTAAATGAAAATCTGAATAGATCATTTCAAGTATTTTGAAAGCATCAACGATTTGATATAATCCGATTTCAACTCGAACTTTTTCTCAAACCTCACAGATCATCCACTGCGCGACCCTAGAAAATTCCGTCCGCTTCCGAGAAGTGCAAGCGATAACACGATATACAATGGAAAAGGAAGAATTAAGCTGCACAGACATCGCACTCACACTATACATTCCAGAGTTCCTGGTAAGTTGTATGAACAATGGTTAAATTTGTCGGTTGGCTTAATGATTCGCTGATTTTTTTCTCCTTGTGAGTCTACAATCTACTCGCCAATGGTGTTCATGCTCATATTCAAACACGGATACATATAAAACCTGATATATGTTGATATAAAATAGCAATTCTGTTCTCTCAGTTCTATTTATACCTTTGTTCTTATTTTATTTTAGTCATAGTAAATATTATTATTATTATTGTTTGTTTTTTTCGCTTTTTCGGTGTGTCATCATCACTGGGTTAAAAATAATCGACTCATATGTTAAACCTGCTTCATCGGGTGCAGCGCAGTTTTAAATCGTTTTCCACTTACGTTTATCTATCATATCAGTCCTCGCCATTTCCGTTATTTAAGCAGTGTTTGTTGGTGATAGTAAAAAATGTTGTTTTGGAACTTTACTGCACAATTTTTTTCAATTATATATCTGTCCGCTGAAGTGTCCAATGTCTCTGCTCTTAGAGTTAATCTCACATTGAAGTTAAGTAATAAAACGGATAATTATCCAACGATGGTATATGGGACAACAAGAGTGAAAATATTGATTGTGAATTGAATGGATCCGCATTAATTCAGTACTTGCGATTAACGAATCGTGGTGATATTGTACAAGAAAACGTAGGCACATCGCAATTTCTGATTGCGGTATATACGATTATTGTGAACTAAGCGTGAATTTCCTCGGGCAGTACTCCCCTTGTCAATAGAGCAAGATATGGCAAGGCTATTGTCCACTACTGCTACGACTACAACGGGTAACGAGACTACAACAACAGTATCAAAAATGTTACCAAGCAGACGCACTAAATCATTGGACAGCGTCGTTGTCGTTGACAGTGAACCTCCATCCCCGCGCTGTCCTTCGCCTACACCAAGCAGTGGCGTGGATAGCAACAAGGATAGTCCAATACAGATAGAAAATATTGATGGGAACAGCATTGGTGAGTAGTAACAGCATCCCCAGAATATGAAAAATAGACTGCATGGTAATTTTAGAACAACAGTGAATTGGGAATAGTAAGAAAATGATTATTCGTTATGTCTTACTTACCGAGATTAGAGTATTGGAAGATATAAAATAAGCTTTGCTGTATAGGTGTAAAACGTAGTTCGAATCGAGAATATTTTTTGTGGAATATTCAATAAGCAACAATCTTCTTATCGATGAGAAATCGTAAATGCAGCCTTTAGATGAATGGTTCGACGCTAAAATTTCTTACTAAACAAATATTACTGTGTTGAATGGATTTTTGTGAATCCCAGGAAAATGTTTACCCATGACGTCGTAAATACATGAAGTAATTTAATAGCCACATTAATACGCTCTGATAAAACACCACATGGCTTAATTCTGATAGCTACTTTATGGCAAGTTCACTTACTGCTAAACAGCAACACGGTACTAAGTGAAATTGTGTTACTGGGAATTACAATCCTTGAGATTAGAAATTTAAACAGGAAAGTACATACAAAAGAAATATTGCCAAACGCAGGAAGAATTCAATGCTTCCTTTTGATTGTAGTATACCTCTTAGTTAAAGCAAACTGGAAGTGACGCTTGGCTGAAGATGGTGTTTTTATAAATTCTACTTATTCATTCACTTACGCAACTGTAAGTGGGAACTTAACAATCGGATCATTCTCTCTTACTCTCTGATTGCTTGATCAATTTCGTGCATCTAGAATCTTTATACTTTATTGCTTGGACAACAACAATGCCTTTTTCGCTTAAAAAATTACTCAAGGGTAAGAAGTTTTTTACGTTTGTCCTTCCGTTTGTTTTACTCTCTCTCTTTTTCTCTCTACCACTGTTTCTCTGCCGTACGTATTCGGTTTTCTCAATACATTCGCTAATTTTCATTTGCTATTATTGGGAAATCGTGTTTATCATTTGCGCTTTGGAAAAAAATCTAATTCTAAAATACATTTTGTTTTCTTCAAACAGCCCTCAAGGAGAGGTTCATTTTATTTCTGATTATATGAAATTTAAGAAAAAAAAACACGATATAAGTTCTTGATCTACAATAATAAAGAATTGCTTGAAAACTGAATATCGCAACATTTTGTTTTAAAATTCCGTAATTGTTGCGCAGACACAAGCGATGTATCGGAAAGGCGTTCAGTTATGGCTGGAGGCGGAGTTCCTGGTTGGCTACCAGACGTCGCTGTAGCTTTGTGGCGACGGATGCTATCAGCATTGGGCGATGTTAACAATATTCAAGATCCGGCTCTCCACGGACAAGTTATGGACTACCTTGTCCAGCTGACCCACACACTGATAAAAGTGAGCCTCACAGTTGTAGACTCTCGTTTTCACGCACCAGGCTAATCACTTAAATATTTTGTCTTCGCTTCAGATTCGTTTGAATCAAGGAGTGTCCGGCGACAATCAAGGCACACCTCCCGCACCAGACTTAATTCCACCACTAACTATAATCGCTCCATGGTGCTTCAAGGTGCGACAAATTATTCACTATTCTTGTTGCCTTACTCTGCAAAAGCAACTAAATTATCTTATTATTCTTCTCATTTGTAGGCGATACAGTTGCCGCAACAGTATGAAGTTGGAAGACTGGCTGCATACCGTTTGATTTGTCTTCTTACCGTTCAACCGATGGATATATCTCTTCCCAAGCCACATTTAACACTATTTTATCGCGCTGTACACAACGGAATAGTCAGCAACAACACCAAGGTTCTTCACGCTCTTGTAAAATACACGGGGCCCAGATTATTCAGCCTCAATCTGCCTGGATCCAGTTTACTAATTCTCGACTACATTCACGCGGCTAACGTCATACTCAACAGTAACGACATTGAGGTGAGACTTGTCTCACTTTATTGTTGTTAGTGGGTAATAAATTTTTTGCAACATTTACAGGCGCCCAGAACAGAAGCTGTTTCCATATTGGGATCGCTGCTCTCACTACCAGCTACAGTCGCTAAACTTCCAGTATTACAACCCTCTGGAAGCGACATCGTAACAGTGACGTGCCCTGATGCGAAGGTAACGAAAATATCTTGAAAAGTTTTCTAAAAGGCCAAAGTTTAAAGGTTCAAAATTATCTTTCCTTTACACCAAGTAAGGTCTAACAGCGATTGTTCAAAAAATGAGCTGATACCATCTTTTATTTTAAACTCCAAAAGGAGCACATCGTGACGATCTTGATCAGGAGCTGTCGCAGAGAACCAACAGGTGTGGCAAGGTGTGTTGCACTTTCCAGCATTGGTATGTTTGTCTACAGAGAATTGTCGCACAAAACGCAGCATCCCAGAGTACCAGAGGCAGTTACGGTGCTTCTTCTAGGCCTGAGGGTAAGTTGAATCACATTCAACGGACAGTTGTCAATCTATGCATGTTTTAATTTCGTTTGAGCGCAAAAGTATATAGGTATATATTTTTTTTAAAAGCTAAAAGAAGCAGTGATAGTAGTTTCAATTTTCGATAATTTATTTTATTTTCAACTATATTTTCAATATATCTTGACATATTATATTTTGAAGTAGTGTAAATTTTATTATTAATTAATGAAAGGACACATGTGTTATTTGATCGATTGAACCACTCAAGCATGATTTAGTAAAGCAATATAGACATATACGGCACAATGCTTAAGATGCGTAACAAAGCTGCATGTTATAATTCACATATTGTTGAATAGCTCAATATCGGAGGTGATTTAGACGCTGCAGCTATTGTAGCGATTAGTATTGTTGTTATTTCTGTTGGGTCTGGTTGACAGAGGTTGCAGGTGGCTGGGCAGCGAAAGGATGGGATGAATTTTCCCCTGCTAGACAAGGTAGTCTCTCTCTTGGTCGCTTCTATAAACTCACTCCCAAGTCTTTATTGTACCTTTTTTTGTTCACATTGAATTATTCCAGTGTCCGTCCAGCATTTGTCATTTCAATCGTCCACGTCTGACGTTCTGAAGCCTAAATCGTTGTCTGTTTCATTCCACAAAGAAAAGTCAATTTGAATAAAGCGACGAACAAGTTAAAGAGGAAAAAACTGTTCGAAGTTGGAATCTACATTTAATCGATCACTTTCAGCGTACACCGAAAATCAACTAGTTATTGGCTATGTAAATACTGACTTTGATTGACTCCTGCTTTTGTACACAGAACCAACACTGTGAGGCAACTACCACAATGTCGCTCATGTATGCTTCTTTGTTTTGCATGATCTGTTGCACCCTTCGTTATACTGTGTTCTTGTTTAAATGCAGGGATCAAGTTTCCCAAATTAAACAAGTACCAGCAATTTTAGTGTATAGAAATAATTAGCACTGGCATCTCAAAACTTTTATTCTAGGGGAAAGTGAGTGTCCAGTAAAATGTTTTTCATTTTTCACCATTAGAGCTTATATAGCTTACTGCTTGAAAAAATTAGGTCTTCTCTGTGCAATTTATTGTCCTCTGAAATGTTTTATCTCTGTCCAAAAGTATCGATCGCTTCGTTCCAATGCCTCACATAATGATAATAGTATTACATAACTTTTACATGTACTGATATCGAAGTCTGTTTCAGGCAACTCACGCGACAGTAAGTCAAGTTGCTTGCGACGCTCTTCTCTTACTCTGCGACCAAGCAGATGTACTGTTGGAACTTTATCCAAACATTCCAGCCAAAATTATTCAGGTTCGTTTTCTTTACACTACAAACGCGCAGTTAATACAATTCCCTTACTCTCTTCAATTCTTAATTTCACAACTTCCAGGTTCTAGCAGAGACTCTTGGTCGCATGACTGGTCGTGAAAGGCGGAGCGCTTTGGCAACTTCGATGCTGTTTTGTCTCGGCGAATGGGCTATGCAGCTGGGACCGTCTGTACTACTACAACCATTCCATGGAAAGCCGTTGCTTCTAACATTATTTACAGTAAGTAAAAGGCCAACTTCCCTCCCTATTGCAAAAGATTTCTAATCGGCAATGTTTTCAGGTATTAGACAACATTATGCATAACAAAATTAGCAAGGATTTGCAAGACTCGGCAAAGTGTTACCAACATGACACCGACGATTTTGATCCTGATATTTCTCTAGACAATTTAGTTGATGATACTGGTATGAAATCACCGAGACGTGGAAACGTTCAATCTGTTCAACTGGCTGCTCAAATGGTAAGCTTCCATTCACCATGTACAATTAATCAATTGAATTTCGCGAAACATATATCGTCTTTTTTTCTCCAGGTACTGATGCATCTAGTTAATCATCTCGGTCATTTTCCGATGGGCATTGGTGCCGCTCGTCTCTCATCCCTTGTAGTCGAGCTTGATGACATTCCTGGAATAGACAGCGACGAATTGTCTTCGGCTGTTTTCCAAGTTCCAAACGTCCAGCTCTTGATGCTATCAAATTCAATAATACTATCATTAGTCGAATTAGCAGCGCTCGATGCGCCTGGCGGCGGAGTCACTGCTGGCTTGACGACTGCTCCATCAACAGTAAGAGTTCTGCTTCGAGATTTGGCCGGCAAGGCTTCATGGGATAGTTCCATTCTCTACAGTCAACCCTTCATTGACGACGACTTACCTCCACCCTTTGGAAAGCCAAGTAAGTTGCTCGCTCTCCAATTTTTTTATCTAGATTTTGTTGAAATTGTTTCTAACTGAAGATAAATCCTGGTTACAGTCGATTGGTCCTCGAAATTACGTAGAGAAGATCTGAGCAGTGTACTACCAGCCCAAAGCAGCCCTCCCCAACACACGATGAGACACAGAGAGCCGCACATTCTTCCCACGTTTGCGAACGCTGCCAGCGATATGGATAATCTTGATGACGTTTGTTGCATTTCTTTGTAATTCACTGTTATGCTCCTGCGTTGGTAAGTGCTACTATTGGACTTTATTTTTCCGTTCTAGCTCCTGCAATACATAGGTCACACCAGCCCTGAAGTACTAACGAATCCAGAAATAGCGCTTAACGCTCCTGCAAATTCGCCACAAGGACCACAACTTGAAAGCGAAACTATCGCCGCTATTTTGGGGCAAAGAAACATGGAGAGAGATCATATTAACAACTGGAATCAGCATATCAGGTGAGTTGTTAAAACTAAAAATATTCAACCTTTTTTCTGGTGATGAATATTTTAATTTGAAGAGGACAGATTTCGATCAATCGAACCTGGAAAATATTCAGAAGAAAATGATTTCACAAATCTTTCATTCTGCAGCATGTGTGCAGCGGCAATTAGTCCTCCATCCTGCCGTCCGCCGCCTGCACCATTTCATCACTGTCGCCTTCTATTTTCGCATCTCGGTCTATCAGGCTGGGAGCAGAGACGAAAATTACACTTACTTTCTAAAAATGAGAAGCTATTGAGAGAGTTGCGAAATTTGGACAGTCAGCGTTCCAGAGAGACCCATAAAATGGCAGTTATCTATGTCGGCCAGGGCCAAGAGGACAAGAATTCTATATTAAATAACGTAACAGCTAGCAAAGAGTATGAAAACTTTGTGGCTAGGCTCGCGTGGGAGATTGAATTGGAATCTCACACTGGTTTTCTCGGTGGCTTGGTTCCTGGAAAAGCTAGCGGCGTTACTGCTCCTTATTTTGCAACATCCTTCACTGAAGTTATTTTCCATGTCGCTACTAGAATGCCTTCCGATAGCCCAGAGAGTCTTTTGCAAAAGGTAACTAGCTGCAGTAAATTTAAAAAGACAATGAATAAAACAAGCATTGGATGATTTCAGACAAGGCATCTTGGTAACGACGAAATTCACATTGTGTGGTCCGAACACTGGAGAGATTATCGCAGGGATATTATACCCACAGAGTTTTGTGACGTCTTGATAGTCATTTATCCCTTGCCTAATAAACTATTTAGAATACAAATATCAAGGAAGACAGAAATCCCATTTTTCGGACCACTGTTCGACGAATCAATTGTTGAAGATGCAGTCCTGCCCGGATTGGTCAGAGCAACCGCACTCGCTGCCAGCAGAGCTAAAAGATCGACTCTGACGCTGTACCAGCATTAGTAAGTTGCAAAGATTGCAAATTCACCAGCAAAATTTTGTTGAAAACTGTTCTTCTTCTCTATCTTTAGTTACGAAGAAAGAGCAAGGTCTCTCGATACTGTGGTGAGAAACCACAAGGAGGCTACAACTTTTGAGGAGTTTGCTGCAAATGTTTACTCCCCTGTTCAGCCACCAAGTCCTTTCAGCTGCACATCTTCTGTTTCCGGTATGATGACCTAGAGTTTAGAAAAGTCTATAGTCACAGTTGTTACTAGACTTAGAAGAATCATCGAATAATAGTTTCTCAGGCACTGTCATTTTATTAGTTTAATTAGGTGTAGTAATCTAGGTTTTATGGTTTATCAATATCAAGGTTCTATGACGAGTGTACAGTCAACCGCTTCTTCGAATCTTGCGGCAGCTCTTATCGACTCACATCACGGAAGACCTAGTCTTCGGAGTAGTTCAGCAGCCAGCAGCGACAATAGAGCGAACAGAGGTGACTAACCCAGTCCACTAACCCCCACCCAACCCTGTAACACGATCCGACAAGTTAGTATTATTGATTTTTTTTCAATTATTCCTGTGACGTCCTGTTGTATCCTGTTTGAGGTGGTGCTATTTTGTGTATCTTCTTTTCAAATGTCTTACTACCACTTCCCGCCCATACACACACACGTATGTACTATTTTACTTGGAAATAACTTTCCTTTACTATTCAAATTCTACTCTGATGACAGCCTATATTTGTGATTACTTTCTTTATTATCGAAATATACTTACCACAGAATGAACCTTTAAACTTACGTATAATAAACCGAGAAAACAAACAATCTTTCCTGAAGTCCAAAGCTAAGATAGATTTTGCACGTAATGTTGGTATTACGAGTAGAAATTAGACCATTTATACGAAGTTATGGTTGTAAAAAAGCACGAATGCGATATAATACAATGTTAGAAAATTTATTGCACGGACAACAAGTTGATGTTCATATTAGTCTACAGTGCTCACGTAGTTGAAAGTATAACGAAAATTTTAACGTAAAGATCTGGATCTGAACCCTGTAGTTTACTTGATCTTCATACCACCTGCTCTGGTATACATATATGTTTTCATAACTATAATTCTCTTTCGACAGTCTTGCATAATCTATTGCGAGGTAATTTTCCGCCTTTTGTGTCTATAGCTAGCAATTAGCTCTATTAGCTCATCTCATCACTGGCATCTCTTTTTACATGTACGGCGTTATATTATTCATTCATAGATATGAAAATCCATTAAAAATTGTCAAATTAATTTTTTTTTCTATCATTATTCACAAATAGAATATACAGAAGTAAAACAATTTCTCTCAAGATAATCATTAAACATAAGTTTTCCATATCGTTATTGTTATTGGCTGAAAAAAATTACTGAATTCAAGCTATATTCTGATTTTACGCACAAAAAAATCAACAGAATAAAAAGCACTCAGAAATTCTTCTCAGCCAATGATAAATTAGTAAATGTGAAGGACAAAACTTATACCGGTTTCAGTATCAGATGGAAGCAGAGTATGGTTTAGCAGCGATACAACAGATACATCAACGCTGCATGGAATCTCGCCGAGGCCAGTGAAAAGAATGTCTTTCAAAACTGGCCCAAAACACAAAGGAACATCTCAGGCCACACCACCGGATAGTCCTAGATACAAATAGCAGAGTAGAAACACGTTTTCGTTGTATAGTTGGGAAGTATTATGTTTCTTTTTTACAATTTAAAAATTTTAAAACGTCACGCTGATGGTTTAGTGAAGATCGGTGGAAATGTTCTGGTCAAGTCAATGAATGAAATATTAATTATTAAATTAGGGTGAAGTTATGTACAACTTTGTGTTTTCATTACTTTCTCTTCTGTCTGTTGTAAATTAATTTTTTAATAACAGTACAGGACAATATTGGTTATTTATAGCAATTAACGATTATGCGTTTTTCGTAAGATCAAATTATTAATACTACGTTTTTATTTATTAATAATTATGATTGTACATAATAATAAAAGTAATGATAATAATAGTAATAGAAAGCTGCAAACATCTCTACTGCAAGATTTAGGTAATGGGATTTTAGAATATTTGGATAAATATTATACTAACAATTATAATGATAATGAAATCAAAGATTATTGTCAGCTTTGCATCATTGGCATTCCCCATGTAAGGAATAACGGGAGAAGAAAAACGCATACAAGCTGTGCAACGTTTATCTATAGACATATAGAAAGTTGGGTAATGCATAAAATCGGAATTATTTAAACTAATTTATCCAACAAAGTTCATACTTATACGAAATAATTCGTAGGGGATTTTTTTTCTTATTTTTATTTGCTTGAAACGAATGAATATGTAACAATTAGGCGGTGCTACCTCATTATGTGCGAGAGTAACTTATTTATATCTTCTTGCATCGAGCATAATAATAGAAAATACAGCTTTGTCAAGCTTTATATAACACGATATTCCAGAATTTTATAATGTCCTATTTGAACGTGTTTCCTAAACCGAATTTGAGCAACCATCTGTACTTCGGGGAATTGAGATGATTCCCCTTTAAAAAAAATATTTTCAATTTTTCCGTCCTTAGATTTAATTTCTTATATTATATTATAAATATTGTTATACATCTAGTCTATCTGTATTAAATTTCATACTACTAAATTATATAGAACCATATATACACACACATATATTATTTAATCATCTCCATTAAGCGTTATAATTTGAGAATTGGATATTAGTTAACGCAGCCCAAATATTGGGCAATATTGTACCATCGGAAAGGTAAAACTGATTTTGTTCGATTGAAACAACAATGTATTTATTGTAAGCAAGTTTCAACGTAATAAGACTCACCTTTAATATACTTAATGATTCAGTCAGTGCTTTAACGATAATCAAATTCCAATATAAGTATTACCAGACACAGAATATTTTCTTCTTCAAATTTTTCCATACTGTATATAAAGTATATCTCATCAATTACGTTTCTTGGCCTGAAATCCATTTTAGTTGACAATCACCTATGTACCAAGTTGTACAATTTAACTGAATTTCAGCATATTACTTGACACATTCGTAAAGCTTCATTTCTGCAATTTTATCGTTATTCATTCCGAGCAAACTAATAATGGCTTTGCACTAGTTATCTACAAAAATAGGAATTATTCGCCACGCAACAGAACAAGAAACCCGCCTTTAAATATCCTGATAAAAAAATTGATGAAACGTGCCAGATGTTAGTCATTGTTTTCACTCCAGAAAATAAAATATGTGGAAAACACAATATATTTCCCTGTAAAATTATTTGTTCCGTATGTATTATATGCTATACATACTTTCATATCTGTATTACATGTAAATCGTAGATAGATACGAATATTACATACTCGATTAGTATTTATCCACTAACACTGTTATACAATATACATGCATCTACAAATTAACAAAAGTAAGACATGACTTCAATGTTACATTAGATTGCATCATCATAAATCGTTTGTTATATGGATACGCTTCTATAAACGTCTTACCAAAGTCGATGAACACTTTTGTTAAGAGTACATTACTGAACACTACGACCAGAGCATATACACATAAACAAGATCTTACAATTTCAACAAAGATTAAATTGATGCGTCTGTAAGATATGAAGACAATCTGTAATTATTCGTTATATTTTTACAGAAATAGATAAATATACTTCGAATATTTGTTATCGAATTATGACAGAATAAAAGATGGTATAAATATTTACTTTGTAAAACGAAAGTACGAAACAAGCAGATTCCTCACTATCAGCAGTAAATCTTGTTTGCGATATGATACCTAACATGTAAGTAATCGGTCTGTTCAAACTTTAGTTTGAAGTTAAACTCGTTATTTTCGTTCCGTTACTCAATGGAAATTCAAAGTATTACAGTGTTCATAACTAACATGCTATGAATTATATCTACACAATTACCTGTTATCGCGCGTAGACTTTCTTGAGATTTATCTAGGTTGAGTTGAAACAACTTTCATCAATAATCTATAAATTAAATATAGTATAGCAACCTAAAGAGGAGTCGACTGGATGTTGTATTTATTGTAAATAGGTAAAGGCGTATATTTTACCCTATAATTGCATCGATATTGTAATCTTGTTGTTATATTGCTTAAAGTGACGAAATACTTACTAAATGATAATAACAGAAAAATATTTGAATTTACGTCAACTATAAACGTTGTAATTATATATATCAAGTTACTTACATTATTTCGCAATATTTATTTAATTTTTCTATCTTTTACTTACAAAAATCATCGACATGCAATAATGATCAATACAAAAAATAATAGAGCAACGTGCATTTCTATAAGAGTTTAAATAGTATTATTTATTGATAAATATATAGATTTTCTTAGGTGCCTACAACTAAGGATCCTATTTTGTAACATAATTTGATTTTGCGATATTAAAATCCAGATAGCCAATGTAAGAGTATTACTTTGATTTGATCATGGATTTTTCTTTAAAATTTAAAACATAAACATACTTATATTCAATAAAAAAAAAATACATTACTTGGTAGTCCTTGGAAGTTGACGATACTAACAACTAGGTACACTGCTATTGTACACCAGTACTGCAGAGCTATCCTAATTTTTTTTTACCAATTGGATGAACAATCGTACTAAATTATGAAATGTATGGTACGCATACGTTTTGGAAAAAAGACTCTCGATGATATTTGACTATATTTTTATATTTTTATAACGTTCGATTACAGCCAATTGATTTTAAAGTTAAGATTACTCTGTAGTACATGTATTTCAGTAGGCATGGGGCTATAAAGTGCATTTATCTTGAGTTTCAACATAGACCATTAAAAAGTCGCAGGTCAAAAAAGAAGGTGGATTACAAATATTAATACACCTCACGGTTATTACAAATATTTGTAGAGAAATCAAATGTTCACACTAAAATAAAAATAACAGTAGACACTAGTGCTCCAAAAAACTTTCAGTATCCAAAACGTAAGTGTTCAAATCCGTGCGCGAACAGTTTCCTCTATTTCGACCATTTATTTGATTGGGTTCACTTGATTAATTTAAAGTTAATGAACTTTTCTGTTAGTCATTTCAAGATTTCATCTCGCATAATTATGTTTCACAAGCGAGTCTTGTTTCAATACATTTGCCATTGTTGCATCTAATATAATCTATAATGAATTCTTAATCTATAATGTCTGATTCAATCTATTTAAATATCCTATTTGTAATTATTTCTGGAAAATAGCATCTAATGATGTTATTACTGTGTATATTACGAATAAAATATGCAAATCATATTACTTTACTTTTTACATGTAATATTGGTTCGATTTTTCATCGATTCATCTTCAGAACATATTTGTGAATAAATCTATACATGATTACATTTCGCAACCCTAAGTAATATTCTTTTTCTAACAAATTAACTGAATGAATAAGCAACAAACCTTTAAAATTTGCTGAGGTGGTTTGGTAAAAAAATCCATAGTTTTTTCAACATATGTACATGGTTTATTCGTTTTGTATAACAAATTTTTAAATCATAATTATTTACCGGTAATAAATCTTTACAATGTGTAAATTAAAATCCAGGATTCCATGCACATTTCTGCTCTACGTCAACCAAAGTGTAGCAAACCAGAGTATCACCAGACTGAAATGTAACCTCAGGATCGTCCAGTCTGAGACCACATTCCACCCCGTTTTTAATGGTATCAACTTCAGACTTGACGTGCCTTAACGATTTTAAGGATCCTGTATGTCAAGATATCTCATTAGCCTAGTTTTCTAATAGATTTCCTATCTTAAAAACTGATAAATATCTATATTTGTTACCTGAGTGAATCACTTCGTTTCCACGTACTAATTTGAACAATGCAGATTTTTTTAGGATTCCTTTTACACATCGACATCCAGCTACGTAAGCTTTTTTTTTCCTTCCGTCAGATATCTCAAATTGTTCCAAAACATTTGCTTCACCTAAATTGACAAATTTTTTTTTATCAGTATTTTCGATTACGCTATTATTCAGCAGACAAACTTTGACCACCAAAAGAAAATTTTATCGATAATTATGTACCAAGAATTTTTTCTTGTTGAAGCACAGGAAGCTTGCTACTTATTTCCTCTTTTAAATCGTCGATGAGTTTGTAGATGATGTTAAATGGCCGGATCTGGACACCATTCTCCTTGGCTTGAATTCCAACTTTACGCGGTGTCTCAACGTTGAAGCTATATATTATGGCTGGAATGTGATGCGAGGAATTTATGATTGACATTGCAAATAGTGAGTATATTGAATTGTGTGTCATGATTTTCACGAAGATGCGATTTTATTTCTTTCTTGAAAATATCCCTGGCTTTCTACAACCATTTCTGTTATGTAAAATCTTCTAACCATTTTTCTTAATGCCCGGGGAAAGTAGTTACTCACCGTTAAATGCATTCGCTAAATCAATATCCGTCTCTGTCACGTTTCCGACACCATAATGAATTAGGTTTAGCTGGCACTCGTCTGCTGTAGAGTAAGTATCCAGTACATCTAATATAGCTTCAACAGATCCACCAACATCACCTTTGATGATGACATTAACCTTGGGTGATCCATCATTGTGGGGTTCTTGTTTTTGTTGCAGACGCCTTTCTGCGCCTCCATATTTTATTCCCATTGCTCTTCTTTTTGATAATTTATCTCTATATTCCTACAATTTGAAACTGTTAAACAAATATTTGACTATAGATTTTGTAAGATATAACTTACAACAAGGTATTGTTGGTGTTTTTCTTCTGCAGCTTTTGCGTGCTCCTTGGCCTTCTTCTCAAACTCCTGACTCGTCCTGTACTTTATTACACTTTTGGCTCGCTTTTCGCTCTCAACTTCGAGGATCTCATCCCCAGCAACTGGCATTTCGCGCCATCCGATTACCTGTACAGCCTCGGACAACTTACCTTCCGTCACAAGTTTACCATCTTCATTAAACATTGACCTAACTTTGGCCCAGGCTTTTCCACACACTAAACAAATAATTTCTGTATGATGGATCCAATTCGAAGCAACTACCGCCCAATGATAGAAAAATCTTTTATTGCAGTACCGAGAATAGATCCTTTTCTAAGGGTACCACGCTGAATCAATACAGTTGCCAGCTTCCCACGTCTTGGATCATTGGATGCCTCAATTACAACTGCTTCCACAAAACCTGTAGGATCTCCCTGGAGACTCATTATTTCTGCTTGTGCTACGATTGCTTCAATGAGATCAGTCAAATTAATTTTTTTCAACGCTGAAATATTTATGCTCTGTACTTCTCCACCTAGATCTTCTACTTGTATGCCATTTTGTGCGAGCATTGTCTTTGTTCGTTCCTGAAAAGAATAAGATTGAATCGTTCATTACTAATGGACACTAGCAAACGCATCTACGATTTGGTGACACTAACATACGGTAAACTAATTTTGTGTGTGAAAAATACGAAGAAGTTGCATCGTTTACAACGTTTACCTACAATATCAGCTTCTGGCTTATCGATCTTGTTTATTGCTACGATTATCGGCACTTTAGCGTCCTTTGCCATTTGAATACTCTGAATTGTTTGTTCCATAACTCCATCATCCGCGGCTACGACTAGAATAACAATATCTGTAACATGTGCACCTCGAGCTCTCATTGCACTGAATGCTGCATGTCCAGGGGTGTCCAAAAAAGTTATCCTTCCGTTGGTGTCAAAGGTAACTGAAATGGGAATTACGATAAGTCTTACAAACAAAAACATGATGAGAAGCACTCAATGAGATTTGAAACGTACGAGTTCTCACCATTAAACGCTCCAATGTGTTGAGTTATCCCACCAAACTCAGAGTCCACAACTGCTGTGCTACGTAGCGAGTCTAACAATGTTGTTTTTCCATGGTCAACGTGGCCCATGACTGTAACTACTGGATGTCGTTTTACCAGAACATCTGGATTTGGTGGAGGCCTGAATAATGCAATTGCTTAAAAATTTCATATTCAATTTACAGTGTGATCTATGCAGTAGACTCTCAAAGATTTTTTAATGGAGAGTCAGGTTTAATCGTTTAATTAGAAGAAACTTTGGTATCAAAATGAAGTTAGTTTATTCACCTTCTATTGCTAAAATATGAGATATTTACCGCCTTACTGCATCTAGATCTGGGTTCTCGTCAAACTCTGTATCACTGGATGGCGATACGCATACAACTCTCCTGTCAAATATTTTAACGATTTGTATGATTTCTGTTAGATCATTTATAACAGAGTCACTCTTCTTATAGAATTTATAACCACTCGTAAATTCCATCGCCTCAAATACTTGACTTATATCCTTTTCTGCAGCTTGTGCTAGTTCCGCGACAGTCATATTCTTCCATACTTTTACCGGCTCTAGCTGTTGCATTTTCGTTTTTACAGGATATTTCAAAGGACGTAATGTTTTCTGGAATTTTATAATTACTCCTTCAGAATCAATTGTAAAATTCAAGATATACAGAGAAATAAACTAGTTATCATAATTTTCTAGACTCGCAGTCGCCCGGTATTTATGTAATAAATAACATACCACTTCCTTAGATAGTTTACTCCTACTACACCATTTAGTTGCATGAAATAACTGGCGTTGATACCAAGATATTTTCAATCCTTCGTTAACGTTAATTCCATTGACATTATTTTTAGTTATGTTGTATAATCTCTGGTAAAAACTGCAAAAGAAAGTAGCAAAATTTAAAGGTTACTGATTTGCAGGTTAGGTGAGTTTAGGTTAGGTCTCACGTGAGTCTAAGTAATACGTGCAGAAATACAATTGTCAGGTATATGCATACTGAAAATAAACATCGTACAAAACAACTTCGTCTTTACGTTGTATTTGTTCTAATTATCAACGAATAAAAATCTCACATTAGTTTCATTTGCCCTCGAATTACAAGGGCCGCCATAGTTGACAGAACAGTCTTTCGAATTGCAACCAGCAGCCAATAACATCGCAGCGATCGCAGCTCTTTGGAAGCGCGAGTGTCGTTGACGACATTGAATAAACGTTGACGAAACAATGTTCAATAACGTTGCCGCGCTGCGCTCTAAATGCGCATGTCCAATAAGTCCATACATATTCCGTAATCTGCATGACCCTGCACGAGTGACGAACAGTGTTGTGCAGTGCTTCGAGTTCGTGAGAGTTGCTGCAAGGAGCTGGATAACTGCTGTCGTTGTATAACTTGTGATGATTGTGATTTTACATACGTCGCAAACCGTATTTAGTTTTGCAGGGCTAACCACAGGTAGCTAACCAAGAGCGTTTCACGTCAAACTTTCATAATGGTCTCCGAAGCGTTGATAACTTCAATGCCGCATGAAGTAATCGAGTATATGCTGGAGTGTGAAAATGTCAAGATGACTGACATCATAAACCTCGCCTTGACTTGCAGACACTTGTATATAACAATTACAGGGAGCAACAAACTCTGGAGAGCGAAATTTTTCCAAAGGTACTTTAATCTCAACATATACTGACATTTCAGAATATATTCCCCGTCAAATTCGAATACCAAATACCTGCGAAAATATAGATGTGAAGTTTCAACAAATTCAGGCATGATAGTGAATTATGTTATCTGTTTATATTCAATATCTGCTGCAATGTTCAATATTTTTGTTCTTCAACACCTCGAGCACGGTATAAATAAAATACGCAGTTGCCAATCTATTGCCAGCATACTCCGTCCTTCTGTTTATACTTATTCTTTATTTACAGAGAGAAAAACTCTCATATAGGATATAATCTTTAGATTTACTCATATTTACGATAGGCTTTGCAGATGCTTGACATGTTAACTGTTGATCCGATATTTGGGAGATGAAAAAATTTTTTAGTCAAGTGTTTTAAGTATCATTGAAATTCACACAATCTTGAGAAATTTCTAATCTATTCAATGGGAAATAAATTTTCCTCATGTATCAGGTGGCCAGATCTAAGAGAAATTTACGAAACAACCGAGAGGACCAAAGAACGAGTGTCGAATTGGTTGGATGAGATAAAAAAATCTGTGATGTACAGAAAGAGATTGCGGCATCAACTGTCTCTCATGTCTGCCAAATACTATAGAAAACAAGAGCTTTCTAATTCCGATTTGACCGAATTCGATGTTTCACCGAATTTGTCATTTGGAGGATATCTGCTACCACGCCATATCCTGATTGACGAGCTCATTACACTTATCAACTGTCCAGCAAAGTATGTTTTTCCATCGAATGCTCTTTTAACTGTACAAAGAAATTCAGTTTACTGTACAGCATAATTATTATCAACTCAATCGACATGCCAGCGTCTTGAATCATCTGTTTCAGAAGAAGCAACTTGACCCATAAGTACTACGCTTACAAAGTCGTAAGATACCTTCGACAAAATTGCTTAAGAGAAGAGTGGCAGACATATATCAATCTTCCGGATAAAGAACAGATTTTAGAACGAGGTGCCGTTTTGGTCGCTCAATGGAGTCAGCCAGAGTTGAGAATTTCTTATTCGTCTATATCCGCGACATTAGATAGGATCGCTGATCAAGTAAAAGAACACCTGAGGGAGCATAATCCTTCTCATCCAATTTTTTCAACCTCTGAAGACAAATTCGAGTTGTGGAAATTGGCAAACATTGATGATAATCAATGGGGCTGTGCAAATTCGAGACAAGTCATCGCCGCACTGTGTGAGGTCATGTTTAAACGCCTTTGTTTCTATGGAAATAGCGAGATGTTCTATTCGTCAGAGAATTCTTTTATTAACAGGGTGAGATTAAAAAAATAATCTTTTGATTTCTTAGTCATAGAAGTGTTGTATTTTTTTTTCTTTTTTTTTTTTTTTTGTTCTGGTAAACGATTGGAAGTCAATTGTTGAAAAATTTGCAGGTACTCGAAAAAAAACACGGTATTCCTATTACGTTGGCAATAGTGTTTGAAAGTATAGCACGAAGGCTGGGAGTTCGGTGCGAGCCAGTCAGTTTTCCTGCCCACTTTTTATTACGTTGGAAAGAGAAGTAGTAAGAAAATATCTGTTACTTTTTTTTCCGATCGTTCGTACCATTCCTGAATGATTATAATCCTTACTTTTTTTTCGTCAGTACCCTCCCAGAATCTGAAGAAGATGAAAGTTTCTACATAGATGTATTTAATGGCGGGCAACTACTGACCAAAAGCAGTTGTCCTAAAATTAGCGGTACATCACGATGTCCCATTCAACGATATAACATTCACAATGCCGCAACTGCCATAGAGGTAATACAAGTGTTCTAATTGCATCTAATCGATTTATCAGATTAATTTCAGTATCAAAAAATAAAGAGTAATTAATTTTTACCCCACCCATATGTCCAGGTTATCGGACGTATGGCAAATAATTTGGAAGTAGCCGGTCGACAGCGCACTCAACTCAATAACAGAGCAGCTCGTCTACGTTCAGCCTTAGAGCTTTTACATCTTGTACAGCCATACGATACAAGTACTATACTACATCTTGCTCGCTTTTACATGCTTCATCAGATGGATCTAGCAGGTCTAGTCAACACGCTTAACACGATACAACAGGTAACTAAATATTATGGTAGTGTTGAAATATATTCGTAATCGAACTTGTTAAGCTAGTTTCAAATTTGATAACATATTGAAGGATCTGGAGAATGGGTCAAGAGGACAGGCTAATCACATTTTACAAATGCTCCACGATTATGAACGACACATGAAAGATGTTTCTGAGGTGAGCAACCATTGCCAATGATTCTCACATGAAAAATGTAATGATCGATTTGTTGGTTTATGTATCTATTTTAATTTTACTACAGGAACACATATTGCCAAAAAAAAGAAGACCAGAAGTAATGTATGCTATCGGGCTGATCATGAGGCACCGATCTTATGATTACTTGTGTGTAATAACGGGATGGGATCCACAATGCGCAGCTACAACGGAATGGATGGCTGAGATGGGTGTAGAGGACCTTTCCGGCGGCTCAAATCAACCCTTCTATAATGTTTTTGCTGAGGATGGGTCATCGCGTTATGCTGCCCAAGGTAAAACACTGTAAAAAGGATGTTACGCTTTCTTCCATCTGATTATTAAGGTGTTCATATGAATGAAAAATTCCCTGTAGAATGCTGCAATGATATTATACATATTACCCAAATTTCGCATCAGCGTGGCTTTGCATTAGTGTCTCAAGACGATTAAAAAGTAATGATATTTGAATCTTATTTTTATAATTCAGAGAATTTAATGCTTGCCTTCCCACCGAAGTGGGTAAATCACTACGAGATTGGAAGGTATTTCTGCAGATTTAATGAAACCCATTATGTACCAAACGAGGAAAAGGCAAGGGAGTATCCAGAAGACGAAGAGATAAGAGTTCGCATACTGGAAGCTAATTATATTTAGTAAGTACTACGTGACTACTATCTAAGTTTTTGTAACTTCATCACATCTAATCCTCATGTTAACTACATAAAATCACCAGGATCACACGATAATCTCTGCTATGTTTTTCTTTTCCCCTGCAAAAATTGCATAATTCAATTGTTTGCAGATAAACTGAGAAGAATCACAGGGTAGAGAATCTACTAATATCTATGTACACTAACTGACCATTTTCCAACTTGACCACAAGCTTTATTACAATCGAAACAATTGTTAGTTGTACAATTTATTCCCGTTCACAAGTTAACGTAGGGAAGTTAAATAAATAAATAACATGTTACGAGCGTATCAGTGGCTGAAAGATTTGACTCTGCGTACTTTTTTAATAACAAAGCCCAAGAAATGGGACTCAAAATGGTTATGCCGAATTGAAAATTCCTTATCAAACCTCCAGAATAATCGATAGGCATTCATTGGTTTATTTATCTAGTGAGCAACTTATCTTAGATGTTCCCTTTTTGACCATCTAATCCGAGAGTTTTTCGGACGTGAATTTTATTTCATACTAATTGCAGTATTCGCAACACATACTCATACCGTTAGTCAGGTTTGTCGATTCGGAGTGAGTGAGTAATCCAGGACAGTGGTACGCAAGCACAAGTTCAAAGCCACCAAAGAGTCACTGTCCATTGGATGAAAGCATAATTATTCTCACTATTGTTGGAGTTTCATTTAAGAGTCATTGTCTGAAAACTCAGAATCACTCTTGAGTTGAAAATCCAAACAAAACTAGATTAAGCATTCTGCAAGTATTTTACCCAAGTATGTAAATAAATACGACTAATGTACTGATATAATATTTCGTTTACTCATAAATATAGATGATGTAGCATCTTGAGCTAGGCATGTACTTGTACCTTTAAAAACACTCATGGTAGGTCATATGACTACTGCTTTTTACTCAATTTGCCTAGTTAGATGCAAGTCGTATGGTTAATCATCCACGTAATTATTATTTAGCTCTAGATTTTTTTCACATTTTGATCAACTCCATGAGACTATTTGTTTATTTGATTGACAGTCATTTTCGTTTTATATAAATAGGGACAATACATCACAGTCAAAAATATATTAAAGAGGAAGACTACAAAATACGTGAACGTAGATTATGAACAAAAGTCAAATAATCAGTCGAAGTGATTGACCATACAAAGAGATTAATAACAAATTATTGTACCCGAAAAAACTATCCTGGGCCTCTGAAAGGACAAACTTACACATTAGGTATTGATCGATAAGCATTGATTTAAAACCACATAAGTCAAATATATTATAATCTTGCCCATCAACTTTACAATGTACAATTTTTACAATGTACACTGAAGGAATAATCCAGTTTTACGTGTATAAGGAAAAATATGGTAATTGACAAACAAACAAACAATAAAAGTTATTGTAAAATATTCATGCCACCAGTGGTATTATTAATTATAATAAATTTCTATTGCAAGCTCCAGGAATTGATATTTTTCATTCGTATTAGTCATCTTTAATTGGCTAGTTTACTTGGAATTGAATTTTGATTGCTAATTGCAAAGATCGTGTTCATCATTGATTACACACAATAGCGCAGGATTGAAATGTTCAATTTGTAATGCTTTATTCAATCTATATTTTATTCATATGTAAATAAATAAGTTTTGAAGCATTTATAGAATCAAAATCTTAACTTGCAATTGTTTGTTTCTGTTTTTTATTCTTCCTTAAACATCCACAGAAACTGTACAATATGCACAGAGAGAGGTACACTTGGATTCTCAAATTGACGACATAAGTATTTCTAATGACCTGTTATACAAATTCGAACATACTTCAAAACATTTCTTCTTGCCATCAACTATATTGCGATACATCGTAAGGTGTATGCATTTGTGATTAAATTAAATAGTAGGAAAATTAATTGCTCGTAAAAGTTGTATTTGATGTATCGTGATGACCTAACGATTCTGTAATTTTCTTCTAACCTGGAATGAAATTGCAGATTGTTCATATCTTTTTTCCGTGTTTACAAAATTAGTCTACAAAGATTGAAAACGAAGTGAATTTAGTCAGTTGGACTCACCATGTTTATGCGGCTGATACAAAGGTGGGGACCAGCTATAATTATGGCAGGTTGAAATAGGGTCGGAAAGTAAATTACTACTCAGCGAGGATGTCGATGGTCCTTCATAGCCCAGGGAAAGTGGAGGTGGTACAGAATTGATTGAATAGTTACTGTTCGTACATTCACCAGCTAAATTTTGTCTACAAATAAAGTAATTGGTTTTACTGAGAAAACGAACAATAAACGAGCAGTCGCTTGTTTTGAATCATTTGAAAACTAATGATGAGAATTAGTGTAAAAAGTACCTCAGTTTGACAAGGCAGGCAGCAGTATCTTCTTGCAAGCGAGGTGATAATTGAATTGTTTCCAACAATTTCTCGAACTCTGATATTTTCGTCCTGTCCTGATCACCGGCAGTTTTACCAACAGATAACGGCAATGATTGTTGCAGAGACGAGGCGTGTCTTGACATAATTTTATTGCTGCCAAGAGCCACTGTGACAAAAAGAAAAAGCAATGACAACCTCGCGATGACTTGTAAATAATTCCAAAATACAAATGGTTGTGTTGTAAAGCATCATTAGAAACATTGAGTGAAGAATTTGAAGACAGCTGCCCTTGTGCTAATTTTCGTAACAGGCACTACAGGTACGCGGGTTTGAGTGGGTCTCAAGCACCATGAGAATCTGTGTAGCTGCTTTTTCGGAGAAGCTGTTCAACGTGCAAGCCCATAAGACACAAAACCCCATTAGATTAACCATCTTCAGAAATATTTAGTCATTGTCAAAAATAGCATAAAATTTAACTGATAATGGAACAATTGACTGAGATGAGAAAGAAAGCTTACAACAACTTTGTTGGCAAACTTACAATCTGGTACCATCAAGTCAGATGTTGTAGACACATTTGCATCCGCATTTTGACTTCCTGATACATTCGCCGTCACATCTTTTTCACAATCTACTGAGTTTGAGCGCGTTGTAGATTCGGACCTAATTGTCTGACTTCCCGAAGCGATAGCTTTGGTACTATCTTGATGGAAAGCATTATCAGCTTGAGTTAATTCAGGCCTTTGATCGGATGGCAGTTGAGATTGACATAAATGAGCAGCCGATCGAGACTTATGCGGTCCAGGGAAATTCGGACCAGCATGCAAAACATCCAACTCAGAATGCTTGTGTTTGCAATTGGCTACAGTGTGAGTCGGAGTCATTGTGCCTTGATGCATTGATACTGATCCAGTGTGTTGGAATGTTGCTGGAACATTTTTAGAGTCGCAATTTTCATCCAGATGACGGTTTAGACCCAATGACGAGGACCACAAAGATGGGTCGCTCCAGGTAGAATTTCGATCTTGCATTTCAAACAAGTGAAGGAGCATTATTTCATCATCCAAGCCATCACTTCTTCGCAACCTTGTTAATCAAAACGTAAGTACGTATTATTAGCTATATTCCTATAACCATTAAGATTGACAAACTTCTATCCTCAGAGATTCCAAATTTACCTGCTAGCTGCTCCCAAATTTTCACTAGCCTCTTGTGACTCGACTCGTTTTCTGGGTAACCATGCGACCAATGACTCTGCAGCTTCAACATCATTTTCTCCTTAAATCAAAACACTAAACCTCTTCAATTCATTGAATTTATAACGCATGTTCTTATTCAGAGTATGATTCATGTGTGCAAGTATGCCTAGACAATAATGCGTGTCGCATTAAATACTCATCAGTACTTGGACAGACGTATCCCAGAAGCATACGAAAGCATAATTAAACAAAATCAATTGCAAGTAAACATCGATCGCGGAAATCCTGAAACTAATTTTTTTTATATAACGCTTCCATGTTTTCCACACTGTTTGGTGCGTCAGGAAATGAAGTAGTACTTTTGCACCCTAGGGAGTAAACATATACTTATAATCATTCCTCGAATTCCCAGGGCTTAAAAGTGAATCTCGGATTTATGTTAATATTCATTTCAAAATTAGGTTTAGTGCGGAGGGGAAGCCCGGAAAAAAATGGTATGTTAAATAAAATAGAGTATACTTCAGGAGTAGGCCTTTCAAACCGTCGCGCGACTTTTCATAAAATGTTCAGGCAATGTTTTGATCATAACACTTCGAAATCTCTGTCAAAAAGCAAAGTAAAGTAACAGGCTGATTGTTCGTCTATAGGCGAGTACATAGTGTTTGCCTGACCATTTAATTGCAACAATTTGATTAATGCACATAAATATGGGTAATATTTGAAAGTCAGAAAGAAAGTTTTTTAGAAATAGGTGCAAAATACAATAAATTTCGATATCTCTCGCTTTGGTTTACATGATCACAAAATCTGAATAATCGAGAAAAGAAGTCGCCAGAAATTTTACAAGTCAATCCCTCTAAATATTCTTAGGAAAGAGGGTAGGATGGTTGGAAGCGAGATCTTCCTTGACGCACTCCCCTTCCTGTTTTTCGTTAGTGGGCTTCTCATTTTCAGCATCTTTATCTAACTCAGGGTCACTATCACGCCAGTTGCGTACAAGCTGCCTATCCTCAATTGAAGATCCCCCGTTGGAGCTACCACCTAGGTCATTAATCCCAAGATTACAGTACGACCGTGAGATGTGAAATTTTCCCATTTGTCTGCTCAGATAAATGCATATAATTATACATTTGCCGATATTATACAAATGTATGTACATACGTGGAAATTCAAATGTAACTACCCTGGAGACAGAATACATTTCTTTTTTCATATAGATGCAATGAGAGAGTTTTTTTAGGTATATTGAGTTCTGCATTCTCTTACCTGACATAGTTTCGTCGTCAACGTCATTTTCGTCATTGGAATTGTCGTCCAAAATTCCCAGATTAGCATCACGGTGATCACAGTCATCCAAATATATGTCGTGTTCGCTAAGTTCCTGTGACAATCGATTTAAGTACCGTAAGCAAAGCATAATACTAACAATGACCAAAAAATGACTGAAAAAAAGAAAATTTATAGCTAGTTAATTATTCTTACGCCGCTATCACTGCTACTGCTGCTGGACGAAAGTGTGGAAGGCTGCTGATTAGGCATGGTAGGAGAGGAATGGGATGGAACTGGTGAATGGGTCACCAAAGCCTGACAATCTCCTGCTGGCCCGTCCGATTGACAAGGACCTCCGTGCCTTGGAGACCTCGTTGCTGTGTTTGTACTACCAGCTCTTTGCTGTTTTATACTTGCTTTGGAAGAAAGTGAAGACAATGTGGAAACTGAACCAAGAAGTCGAATATTTTTTAGATCTCTCAGCTCACACATTGGCAACAGCTGCGCCGTGCTGCTAGAAGCAATTCTGCTTCCATTTCCTGTGCCACTTAGACTTCCACTAGGCACCATATTCTGTATTGACCTGAAAAGATGTCAACAGTGATCGAGTATTAAAGTTGGCACCTTCTTTGTAAGATACATGATTCGAGAAGACAGTATCTTTGTGTTCGATTCTTTTTACCAAAGTTACAAGTGAAAAACAGAGGAACGAAAGAAAGATTTAAAAATAAACAATGAGAAAGCAATAAACCTGGTGGAAGTGATGTTAACCGGTGAGAAGGGATCAAAAATACGCAATTGGACGCAGTTGGGACTGAGAATAGGGTCTCCTGCACCCGGCAGTTGCGGCTGCTGGGTGGACGATGTCCCAATGGATTCTGCCGATGGATCACACGCAGTTGCTCCGCTACTTGCTCTTGTAGCTGTCACTGCATTCCGTGATATTTCGATAGCTAATCTCTAAAGAAAATTAAATTGATTATGTTATGAATAAAATATTGATTAAAAATAATTAATCTGTTGGTGATCAGCTGGAAATTTCTGTTCCACATAAATAGAACATGTTTCTGAATAGTGTGATTGGAATATTTAAAGCTCTTGTTACCTCTTTGAGCTCATTTATTTGCGTCGCATACTGATTTTGAACTGTGACTAATTGACTGATGTACCACTGCTGATCTCTACAGCGTTGAAAAAACGTTGGTGGTCTCACTTGGAATCTGAGTAACATTCATGGATTAGAAACATTCTGTGGCTTCAAATTTTTTGCTGTTAGGTAAGGTGAACTGAGTTCAATATTTTGAATAAAATGTTCATTCTCGTTATGTTTGACTTTGAGAAATGTTGTCACAATGTTCCATCAGGTGGAAAACAAGAAACGCACCTTAATATCAGAGTGTCCAATTCTGTGTTCAAATATCCCTCAGTAGCAAGCAAGTCCAGTCTAAAGAATCTATTATAACCCCAACATTCTCCAATTTCGAAATCAGAGGCGAACTCTCGTACTATATTTTTACTCGTGTCCCTGGAGCCCTGATGTATCATTTCAACTCTATACTCGTACCTATGATTGGAGCGAAAGAGTAAATTTATTAACATATAATCTATCTAAGTTGGTATATAATATAAAGCGAAAGCGCTTTACTTTGATGTTTCCGGCAATCCGGCGCTGAGCTCTAAAAAGACAGAAAGGTAATTTCCTCGGACTACTCCGTTTCCATCCGGATAAACTTTTAACCTCCAGCACAGGCCATTGACATGCAGCGGCGCCGAGTAGACGGGATCTGCTTTAAGTTGCAATTGCGTAAACTGTTGCATTGCAAACGTAGCGCTATCATACCCTGGCACAATTTCACTAAAATGCCAAACATAATTGCAATAAAATTAGAGCAACTCTAGACTTGATACATGGCAATAGTCCAGATAGGTGTAATGTGTTTCGAACCAGCATTATAATTACAATGCTGAACACGATAGAAAGGCAGATTTATTTTCGATACATGTAATTACTTTGCACAATGTTAAGCAAACGCGAGTCTATGTACCTGTGAAAATCGGCAGGTACAGGAGCAGTGACGAAACTAGCCATTGGTTTTTTTCGGACTTGGTGTATCATTCGAGAGAGCTCTGCACTTTTTACGATAAGTTCTGAACGGGTACACGAATGGAGCTGGTGTTCAACTTCTTGTAGGAGGGCTTCAAGTTGCTCAGTTTCTTGAGTGAGAGAATTCTTCTGGCCCATCAAAGTCAAAAGTTTGGCCTTTAATTGAGAATCGAGACGAGCAATCATTAACTCAACAGCATTCCTTATCTCACGCACTCGCTCATCTTTTGCTGCTCTCACAGACTCGACATTCCTTTCCTGTTTCGAAGAAATGTAAAGATTATGTACGCACCCAAACTGCCTAAAATAGAGGCATTGTGAAGTTTTTAATCATGAAGTGCACAACCACGCATTTTGCTTCCCTAGTCTTCAAGACGTAGTGGAGGTTGCTTATCCACACATATCCATATAAACTTACCACTTCTTGTACAAGACTTATCAGTTCCATGAGCCGTCGTTTCAGCTGTCCAACTTCGTCCTTAATTTGAGTAACATGCTGCTCATAAACTTCCTCCAATGGTTTAAATGTATGTCCAGAATGTGTACCGCCCCACAAGGCACACTGATGGCAGATACAGCGACGGCATGTCCAACAATAAACTGATAATTTTTCATGATGAGTTGTGCACCTATCGAGTAATCATTTGTTTCATAAAAACAACTGTTCTGAATTAGCGATGGTCTCATAATTATATACAAATTCAAATGGGAGATATTGGAAGCTGTACCTATGTTGCATAGATGCTTGAGAAATAAGCAACTTTGAATAGATATTGGTTTGTCATACATATCGCGAAGCAGCTTACTCTTACGTTGTTAAATGGAAAAAGAGTCAATGGACATTACAACATGATAAAAATTTCTATTAGACGTTTTTTCTCGCTCTCTAACTTTTACTGTGAGCTATATTGAGGGCATTCATCAGCATTAGTGAAGATAACTCTTGATCATTAAACAACGATCCTGTTATGAAATACGCAAAAGAGTAACGTACAGACAAATAGAAAGTCTGAATGTACAGATTTGTAAGAAATTAAATTGGAATTACAAATCGATAGGATCATCAATGAACACATGCAAACTTTTTACAGGGTAAAAGTACTCAAAATATAGGTCTGCAGTACAAAACGGCACAAGATGAAAACAGAAAAAAAAGAAGAACAGGTGTCATTGCCATCTCAGATTGTCTTCTCTAACGAAATGAATATGATCGATTGTTAGTCCATTATATTGTTTCAAAAATGATAAAGCTGGTTGGCTGTGTAATCGATTAGCAAAGATTGCAACAAAACTGAAAGCAGATATAGAATTGAATGTAAATCGAGGTTTTGGAATCTGTACCTATCCCTTGATGAGTCGTCATGACGTGAATTGGATATGCCGACAGCTTGAAGCGTATCAAGTTGTTGAGTCACCTCTTCTACCCAACGACAATTAACAAGTTCATGGAGATGGAGAGATGCACGACAATGGGGGCACTGGGAACGCTGCTCTGTCAACCAGCGCCTGATGCAAACGTAGCAACACAATTTGCTGCAGTGTGGACAAAGATGAGCATCCCTCAGCTTTTCCATACAAATGAAACATCGAAAAACTTCTGCCAGTGTCTGTAATCAGATTCATTCATAAATACTTGCAAGAAATATAACATAGAAAATAATGACAAATCTTTTCAACTTCAAGGCAGTCTATGATTCTTGACACTGTTGCCAGGGTGAAGATTAAGACTTAGGGTTTAGCACAGCTTAGTAATTTCTTTCTCTAGGTATGCTTCGCAAGCTTACTGAGCTTGGCAGCTGCAAACAGAGCTGTTCCATTTTGAGGTCTAAAAACAGGGTTGAACTCCAAAAATTGAGAAGTAATTTTGATCCCTTTGAAAAGGTCTATGTTGTAAAACTGCTGCGATGATTAGTGTCTATGAAAAATTTTTAATTCTGCCAATCATTTGTCATGATCATGTTTTGTTAACAATTGAACAGAAAAGTGTCAATGACAAATGGACAAACCAACTTATCTAAAATGTTTACCTATTTATGCATACAAACCTCGACGCTGTGGTCATCAGTGTTTTTCATAGCAGCAGAAGAGTCTCTGCTTGCCATTTTGACCTTAAAATTTATGAATAGAACGAGAATAAGTGGATTTCTTCTTCTTCCTTTCCCTTGAAATGATCAATGGGAAATAAGTGGATTTATATTAACATACTACGCTAAATTTCATCACCATCTCTCGTGAATTATGTAAATTGACATTTCAACCAAATTGGTATATTTCAATTCCCAACTCCGGGTTTACACTATTTACACTAATGTTTGGTATGTAATGTTGCCATATTTGGTAAAATAATTGCTTGTTGTAATACGAGGAATTCCTATCAATCACTATGCAATTTATCAAAATGTGGTGTTGTCCTTTGAAGTATTACTAATAAAATTCGCAAAAACGCTGTGGGTATCAAATTCATGAAATCCACAGATTACACTTCATCCATCTCCACATACCATGTTTTGTACCAGGCAGACTTCATACGGACCATGTCAGTTATTAACCAATCGTACGGTGGGTTTGCAGGTTTATCTAAATTTCGCACCCCATCGCGTATTACTACATGATATTAATCCATTGATCTGTATACTATAGAGATTCCACGAGACCTTATGATTCCGCCCTTATCAATCAGCAGCAGCACCACTGCACGGAGACAGCCTTTGTTTTAGACTTAATGAGGGTGCGTTCCGAAATTAGCTGGCAGCGTTAAAAACTCCCTAGGACAGAGGCAGAGCAGCCTCGAACTCGTCAGCGCAAAAGAGATGAAAGATTGTTGACAGCACTGAGAGCTAATATCGGAACGCACCCCGAATATTAATGCACTGACTGGAGATGTATAATAGACTGCTAGCAAGATTTGGAACGAACTGGGGAATTTCGTATGTAGACCGATCTCAATAAATAGCGAATTCAATCAACAGCAAATAAGTACATACATACGTACTGAGGACAGTTACTTAATTTTCTAGCCTCTCCGTTGGCTGAAGCTTAGGGTATTTGCAGAGGGTGCATACATATTTCAAAAAATTCAAGTAAATTGTATTTTATAAGATGAGTATAAGAACTCCTGTAATTCATCACCTCAAAGTGCACTCTGGCGGATGTGCATGGAGCTACATTGTGGAGTGGTTTTGCTGTGTCGCCTACATCAGCTTGAAGGAAAGCGACCCGTGACTATTGCACTATTGTCTTTTACTGGCTGCGCTCGGTGCGCATTGAGTGCGATTTCTCTAGTTTTCAACGAATGGCAGAACCAAAATCCTAGGAAAATACACCCACGGTATGGTGTGTGTGTGTGTGTATACAATGCGTGCATGATGCAATCAATGACTGCCGTCCCGCAGTTGTATGTATGTACAGTTTAAACACAGAGTATAATAATATACCTAAATACTATGTAACAGATGAGAAAATTGTAGTACACATTAGGTTTCGCGGATTAGCTCTGGCTGTTCAAGATCTCTGTAAGCTGCACAATGTGTGTGTGCGTGTACCTGCGCCATTACTTACACATAGGGATATTCATAGGTGATATGCAATGCGCATTGAATGCGTGTATCCATACACGCATAACGACACGACGCCTCTGTGCGAGGAGGGGGGAGGGGAGGGGTGTTCTTGGGTTTATTGGTTAGGGTTAGGAAGAAAAAGGTCCGAAGGCTACATCCTACATGCTGAGTTTTCGCCCTAGAACTCAGGTTAAGAGTAGTACGGATACTGAGAGTAGCCGTAACAAGACCGCGGTCGGTCGGTCGGTCGTCGTGGTCGGTCGGTCGGTCGCTCGCACGCTCGTTCGCTCGCTCGGTCTACCGCAGTCATACCGAGTCCCGAGTCAGACCGAGTTCAAAATCCCAGCAGACGTCTTCGAGCGTTCGACCCATTACAAATTCGGGACAGTAGCAGCACGACGTAGCAGGCATCGTCAAGTGCAACGCTACCAGCCTCGTAGTGCATACAATAGTTACGCACCGCGATTCGCTCGTCGTTAAAATTCTTCCCGCGGGCACTGACTGGGCCGACCTCCCTCAGCCCGTCAAGAATCGTTTGCCTCGCACGGGGTGTAGTGTGCAGTTTCGTAGTGTTTTGATGTTTGTTAAACAAATAGATATTCTCGAAATATCTGATTGTTCCCCTGAGTTTTTCCAAAACCTTTCTTCCAAGGGCCGTGTCAGCTAGCGACGACGGAGGGAACATGACAAAAGGTGGCATCACTGGAGATGTGTTGGAAGCGCGGACGGAGCCGCGTTCATTGATATTGACGCCATTTTACTAACCTTTTCGGCGCGGTGGAATAATTCAAGCGCTACGGAGCAATTAATTTGCTCCTGACCGATCGTCGTTTATCGGCTTACCCTGGACGCATTTGCGGGAAGAGTATTTCGATATAATATTTCGTATACAAGAATACGCCGATCAGATAGGAATCACCCACTAAGGTATGGCATCACGATTTCGCATTATGCTCAGCTTCGTTCAGGCCGATCAGGAGGCGCAATGATATTATCGCCCTCCTTTTCGCTGAATGATGTTATCCAATTCATCTCGATACATGCAACCTACTCCTTCAAACTTGTATATAAATTTTACGAAACTGTTTAACTAACTAGGCAGCTTTCAACGACAATTCTCTTGGTATCATTAACAAGATTTGACTCTCTGACATTCAATTTTGTTGAAATTCCAGATCTGTCGAGCTGGTCGAAATTTTCACATTGGTGTACATTAATATTTACCCATTTTTATTCAAGTCGTTGGCATGTCAAACTGTTCACTCTAGTTTCGTATTTGCTTTCAGAAACAGTTTATCAACAAAGTCCAATCTCACAGCCACAGTTACAACCAAACATGTCAATGCTGTTAATGCAGCCAAATCTAGTGATTGAAACCTTGACAAAGCTCACAAGATGCTTAGATTTTTTTTTTAATTCTAAATTCAATATTGTACTACATCATGCTGTTCAAATATCCTTTACTACCTATTACTACGTGCTTTGACATGAGTTTACCCTTTTGTCTTTTAAAGATACTTGGCTTAATTTGCAGATATTTTTAATGCCAACCGAATCACACAAAAATACTTCTTGATAAAATCAAATAGTTCTTTATAAGCGAAGACAAACATTGATAATTTGATTTTCAGTTAGCTAACATGATTATGTTCTATCTATGCCTTACATTTGGCAGCTGGTGCAGCTTTAGTCCTAAGCCCCAATAACCTATAAACAATTACAAAATACTTGCGCATAGTGCGTAGCTTCGACAAAATTATAATCAACATTATCGTTTAAGTGTTCAGCTGCTGTAAATGAGTCGATTAACTTGTTGCTTTACAGTCTGTTATAAAATAGGTGGTTGATCAGGTGTATATATATACACCTGTATGTCATATGTATATATACATGTATATATATATATACATATATATATATACATATATACCATTGGTCTTTTGATTCGTCTTGACATACAAATTTTATCATTACGCAACATATAATTAGGCAATTCAAAGAGCTGTGAGCATTTTATACGCACTGTATTTTTGTAGAAACTATCGTATTCAAAGCCTTGCATATAATTGAATTATGTAGTAATACACCGAATATTTTTGCTAACAGAACGTCCTGAAAGTCAAAGTATTATAATGACAGGATACATTTCTATCATATGAGATGTGCGCCACTAAGAAACAACAGGCAAACTTAAAATTCTCAGACTTTTTTAGAGTCAATTACTATTTTTTATTTTAATGCTCAACACTATTTGACAAGCACCTGTCATATGGTGCAGCTTAACAGTACAAAAATAATTTCCAATCCAATCCAAAAAGCAGGCTTGAATCTTATTTGTTCGGTTTTTTTACCCATAATCTACTATGAATACGTATTATTAAACACTTCATATGAAAAGATTTTAGCATAGCGTGGTAAATTGGCAAACACTGCTTTGAGTTATGAATCTTATTGTAAATGTTGATTCCAGGTGACCCTGTGATCGTAGTCAACGTTATTATGGAAGATGGAGACGGGGAGAGCAAAGTTATGGATAACGCAGTTGCTGCAGTCAACGAAGAGTGCAAGGAGGTTAACCACGAAGAATCAAACAACGAAGCAATTTATTCACATTCAGACCAAATCAATACGAGTTCGTTAGAAAATTTATATTCCTCGGAGTCTGAGGATAACGCTAACAAAAGCCTTGGTTCGTCTTCCAGAATAGCATACAAAGGTTTTAAAAAGCGTATTCTTGCTCAGACGCAAGAAAATCAACCCACCATATTGCGGAAAGAATCTGCTGAAACACAATTTCAAACAAAAACTTTCAATTCAAGAGGAGTCAAAGAGAAGAAATTGGATACTAAGAGAGGAAAAATCACTGAGTACGCCCAGTACCTGGGTCTTCAACCTGCAGCAAAATACAAGTGCTTGAAGTGTCAGTCAGGAGCCACTTTCTGTACCATGTCGATGTTGAAACAGCACCAGAGAAACTGTACCACTTCATTGTCTCCGATGCAGGGAGTTTTGGGAAGTCCCGAATCCACCTCAATGCCAATAGCTACAAACTTTAGGATTACGCGTAAAGTATATCTGTGCTCTGCTTGTGGCACGTACTTCGAGAACTGGAATCTTTTTCTGCATATGAGAGAGGTTCACAAGCGACACATATGTCTGTTTTGCCTTGGAATGTTTGGTCAGGCTGAGAGACTCTCGTATCACTTGTCAAGCAAGCATAGTGTACCAGAGACAGAGTTTCAATCTGTTGAAGATTTCTATAATGCTTTCAAAGGTTCCTGCTACCTAATCTGCTGCAACTGTGAGAAAGTGTTTTCCGAGACTGATGACTTTTATAATCACTTTTGTTCTGTGCCACAGAGACAAACTACTGCTAAAACGTGCTCTGTTTGTAGGCAAACTGACTCTCATGCTTCCTCTTGCGCTTTGGTTTCAGAAGCCCAGCCAGTAACTGCAGATGCGACTCTGCTGCCGGTGAATAGCACCTTATCTACGAAAACTCAAATGCAATCAGCAGTTGGGAACGGAAAGGGTATATGTAAACGAATAATACGAAATAACAGGTTAAAGCCAAGCAATACGTCGAAAACATTGGATTCCTCGGTCCAAAAACAATTTGAGACTGAAAAGATGGAGGAAAAAGTACAGCTTGTTCCTGCAAATGACGATGGCAGCGAAACTTATTGCGGCATAAGCGAAAGCTCTGATACAGAGTTCCTCACTGGCTCTGCCAGAGATACGGTAGCTGAAACGATTATGGAGGTTTCGAGATGCATTGAAATGACAGGTGTTAACGATTCAGTGCGTAAAGGCGAGAAACCAGAGGAAGAATCTTGCAGTAAGAAATCACCACAAGATACCAGCCAAGGGAGTTACGATAGCGTGACAGAAACCATTATGGAAGTGTCACGATTTCACGGAGATTCCAGTCAAGTGTCAGATCAAGATAGCAAACAGCAGGACGAGGATATTTCTCAGTTGAAAGAACCAATAAAAAGCACTGAGTTGGTCCAAGTACAGGATTTAGTGTCACTGAGCCTGAACCCAGAACTAGACGAACGAATCAACTCGGTAGATTCCGTCTGTAATGAGTCAGCCAATGAGGAAAAGAATAGTAGTGGGATGCTGGTTACTACTCAGAATGTTGAGACCTCTTCTGAAATTCAAAGATCTGACAGTCCTGTTAGGAGTTCAGTGTCACATTCTTTATTTAGTCCTCAACATGAAGTACAAACTTTGGATGTTATTTTGAAAGGAAACCCACCCAAAGAATATGTGGAGAAGGAAGAATCCGAGGTGCCTCTTGACGAAGAAGAGCCTAACGAGTCTACTGAAAAAGAAGAGGTTGACGAGTTGGCAGAACCTCAGACATCTGTGTCATTCAATGCAGTCGCTGCAACAGATAGAAGTCTAGTAATTAAAATCTGCACAAATAGAGTTTCAAAGTTCTCAGTATCTAACACAAATACCTTCGTCAACAGCAGAGAGAACTACAACATAAATCGAGAGTCGGAAGAGAATAATAATGGCGAAGGGACTACATCCGAAGAAAAGACACCAAATTTATCAGAAATAGAAAGAGATAGTACCGGCGGTTATCAATTAGATGCAGAGGAAAGTGACACCGACAGTGAGAAGCTAGCTGTCGTCGATTGCACCATAGATGAAACTGAGAAACTAGCCAAAGACACAAATGATGAGAATAATTCTGGGGGTGAAAAGTCGCGAGACGAAAATCAAGACAAGACTGACTATGAATCGGATGGTATTCTTTTAGCTGGGCAAGAAGTTCCGAGTATAGATCTCAATGTTGAGGGTACTATGGAGAGCATGGAAATTGAGACACTTCTTAAGCACTGTATAGAAGCAGCGAGTCCGACTTGCATCTACTGCAACCACGCTCGACAAATAGCTGTGAATGGAAGGCAATTGGGACTCCACATGCTAGCTGAACACAGATTCCTTCCTCAACATCCTGCTATTATAATCCACAGAGAACAGTTTATATCAAGGATAAAGAAGGCCCTGCAAGATATTGAAGCATATTTCTTCAATTTAGATAGCTATAATTCTACAGCAGGCACATACAATGTATCCAGTGGTAGATCATACGAATGCTTTCACTGTCGCTTTCATTCGTCGGTACACAAAGAATTGTATCTACACAATAGAAAAATGCACCAAAAGACTATATTAATATGTATTATGTGTAAGTCCACATTTTACAGCTATAGCGAATTGTTGTGCCACATATGTCCGGGAGTTTACTCGCCTAATATAAATGTCAAGTATCGCTGCTGTCTCTGCGCCACTAATAATCTGCCTTCTGCGTTTCGGCTGATGGTTCACCTTCGGAAGCGACATCACGCGTGCGATGTTTGTTTGGAATCAACGGGAAACCAGCAGAGACTTTCTAACCATGTCTGGAAACACAAACTCCATCATTTATGCTACAGATGTGGAATTGCTTATAGGAATAAACCAGATATCACCAAACACCTCTTTTGGAAACATGGCACAGAGAGTGTTGTGTGCAAAAAGTGTTTACAGAAGAAATGGCCACATGTTTATCATTTTTGTATTCCTCCGACTGCCTTTGTTTGCGAAGAATGCAACTCAAGTTTTTCTCGAGCAGTAGCTTTGAAGGTGCATAAGCGATTACATTCCAATGATTCACCTTACAGTTGTGAGAATTGTGCTGCACAATTCATATCAAAGAAGTTGATGCTCAAGCATAAAAAAAATCACAAAGAACAAGTCGATGTCCGTGTAGATGTTCCCGATGAGACTCATCATCGGCTGCTCGACGATGAGGAAAGGTCTGGGAGAGATAAAGTGACAAGTAATGACAATATGGCAGAGTTAGCAGATGTTGCTAAAGAGAATAAAGAAAGCATTAAGAAAGTAGTCGATGTTTACGATTTGCCACCGTTGAATTTATCCTCAGATAGTGATTCGGACAGCCAAGATGAGAAGGGTCAACCTTCCAAGGAATCTAACCAAGGAACTCCTGCTGAAGATACACTCAAACAGGAATCTAGAACTATGGAAGATAAATTTGTGGAACCTGTTCAGCTTATGCCTACTGAGTCTATCAAGACTCCAGTTGAAATTGATCTGAACGAAGACGAGAAAAAAGAAGAGGTTCAAATAATTGACGGGATTTGGGATAATTTTAAGTCATACACGGCTAGTCTTGAAATGAAAGAGTCATCTAGTACGGACAGAAAAAGTAGCGATGAAGAGATAGAAATTTTGAGAAGTATCGTACTGTCTGATCACGACTATTGTGTGGTTGCATCTGAGATGGAAAAAATAAATCCGTCATCTGGTGAAGAAGGCGTAAATGCTGGAAATAGTAAGACTCATGGCACTGAACACGATTATAATGGTAAACCTCCAAAAAGCCCAGAAATACAATCAGGAATCACTCAAATTGCAGGCTGCGATAATGAAAGCGGTAAAAAAAAACTTAAAACGCCACGCAAGAAGAAGCGTAGTGGTAGCACGTCATCAAGCGATTCATCCAGCAACAGCGATTCTAGCAATTGCTCATGCGGAACTAATTGCAGCTGCAGCAGCTCATCATCTGGCAGCTCTTCATCTGGCTCCTCCAGTAGCTCAGAATCAGATAGCTCTGCGTCAGAGGGATCACCTCGAAAACAACTGAATCGCAAGGATCGCAGAAAGTTCAAGGACTTGACAAAACGAGGTAACTCTGATTCGGTTGAACCCGATACCATTGCGGCGCCACTGCAAATTGAAAACGGTCCCAGTCCTGCCGACACGTGTAATCCGGCACCTCCTCCAGACACTTTACTCAGAGAATCGGATCTTGATACAGATGAGACTGAAACTGATGAAGACTTTTACGACGAACACCCGCAACAGCTTGCCAACAGGCTATTAACTGAAAAGCGTAATCAGCTGACGCTGCTTGCTGCTGTTGCACCTGCTTCATCAGATTCACCAGTAACAGAACACCTCAACAATGGAGCAATAAACATGGCGGAACAAATTGTAAAACAAGCTTCCCCAGTGATTGCTGCAAGCCCTCAAAACACTTCGCAGCCAAAGAAGAAAGCCAAGACAAAGAAACGAAAGAAAAGTGACAAAGACAAACAGCGAACGAGCACCCCAACTGTTGAATCCATAAAGTTGAACATTCCGAAATCCTTTTATCAAACGAAACCGGGATTTGTCTCAAGTACGCCAGCTTTTATAACAGTTGTACCGAGCAGATCTTCCACTCCAAACTTCTCGGGACCTGGCCCAGAAGTATGTTCTGCAAAGGAATCTCACACAGGGAACTCAAGTACTATTCACACAGTTGGTAGCGAATCCGAAACTGACAACAAACGTTCATCGAAAAGAAAGCGAGTTCCAAAACGTTTTTACGGCGACTCGAGCGATGAAGAAAGCGAAAAGCAAACAGTATTGAAATGGAGAAAGGTCGAACCCCCGCCACCCACTCCTGCTCCAGCTCCAGTTACAAATCTGAGACCCTCACAGCCAACGTTCTCGGATACCTCGCTGCCCTTTGCCGCAGTTACAAAGCACGTGGAATCCCCGACGTTTGCAGTATCTGATAGCGAGTCTGAAGCACAGGCAGACAGCAGTAGCGATTCAAGTGGATCTGACACTGAAATGCATCAGCAGGAACAACGACAACAGCAGCCACTTTTACACCAGCATCATCAATTGCAGCAGCAGCAGTCGCAGGAGCAACATTATCATCAACACCAACCACCGCCAATGCATCATCTACTGCAACACAATTCTCACACGACTGAGAATAATGCCCCAGTCTTGGAACGTTCTGACAATTTGTATTGCTATTGCCAGTGTCCGTATGACGAAGTATCGGAAATGATAGCTTGTGATGGGGATGACTGTCGCATTGAATGGTTTCACTTTGAGTGCGTAGGAATAATGGTGCCCCCAAAAGGAAAGTGGTATTGCCCAGACTGTCGGAAGAAGCATGGTATTGTTAACAGTAATGACGATTACTTTGATTGATAATACCAACAGCCAGCTTTCGACTAAAGAATCGAAACTACATACATCTACCTTCAACAAAACTGAATCTTCTACGTTGGACTGCCAAAGTGAAAGAAAAGAAACGACCCAATCTGACAGAATGCTTAGGCTCCCTCGTACAAAAATGTATCCACAAGGTCTAGAAAGTGATAGAGCCCAGGAGGTGGTTGATCAAACCGTTGAAATTGGTTGAATATCCAAAGATGTAGCGAATGCTTCCAGGTATACTAGCTGACATTTTCCTCCTTTTGGTCTCATGATGAATAACGCAATAGTGACCTGTGTTGATATTTTTCTCAAACCAGCAATTGTTTGTATATAATTGTAAATATAACGTAGAGTTTATAACAATGAAATGAGGATTTCCTGTAAAAATTTGTTTGTACTTCTTTTAATGCCATCAGTGTAGATTACTCTAGATGAACCCTAAAATCGTAGAGAATAGCTCGCATATGTTGTACGAAAGTTCCAATAACTGGACAGAAGTGAAAATGGAATTTGGAGGATTTAAAACAGTTATAAAAATTGTAAGCACTGATGCGGTTGTTGTCACTGCTGGCAGTGTCTAGGCCTGTATTCCTGTTACATTCATCCATTTGCAGGTGCAAATACTTCTAACCGGTGCTGTATTGCCCAACGCATTTTTCTCTGTCTCACATTAAAAATTTATTACATAACTAAAATTTTTCCTATCGTCGCGCGTAGCTAGCATAATATTTATTTTATATACATTTTCCGCTCAACACCCTCCCTTTCCCCCAGATATATACTTGCATGAATTATTTCTAAAGTACAATTTTCATTGATTAAAAACAGATCAATGACCTCTTAATAATCGGTGTCGTTGATGAGGATTAAACATGCAAACACAAAAAGGCAAAGTTGAGCTGATATGAATACATGTTCCACGTTTTGCGTAGCAAAAATTCTTATACAAATACATTGTTGGATTAAGCTAATACTGTACGTGATAAAGTAATTCTAAGTAGTCTCAGCCTAGAAAATGGAATATTCAATCGATTAGCTTACAATTTTAGTATGACTTACGACCGAGCTGCGATTAACATTTGTTATAACGTTTTGTATTTTACTGTTCATGTTCATTATTTGCACTTAATAATTATTAGTTGAAGTATATACAGTTATCTTGATAGTCCGTAAAGCTTATTTATAATAATACTTATGTATCATTACAATAACTTGTGTTGTACTTCACCTATTGTTACACTATGTATTTATGCCAGTAAATTCCTGGTCAATTATTCTGTATGTTATGTTCACACTAGACTATTTGTCGCAAAGAAAAACATTTTGAAAAGTAATTCTAGACAAATAATCTTCGCTTTGTTCCGCTTTAAACAATTTATATCAGATTCAAGTTTGTTTTCTGGGAAAGTCTGAATAATTACTTTTGATCGTTATACGCAACATCTTGGCTATCCTCGAGTGAGTGCAGATCGTTGGATTTTTGATTCTTGGCCCAACTAGGTATGGTAAAACATACGTATAATTTTTCCTAGTGGGGCCAAGATTTATACTTTGCGAATAGTAGTAATATTCAATACCTTGCTCGTACCTTGACTTGGCTTATCGTGTTGAACGACAATTTTGGATTTATCATGTAAGAAATAGCAAAACAAAAAAAAAAAAAAAAAAAAGTCAGATCATAAATAAGACATCAATTTTCCGTTAATAATTTCTCCGAGTTAGGTGATCCGGAATTCGACAAGGGACGCAAAAATTACAAGCTGAATCATATTTCGACGTGAGAACGGTGAAACAATGAGTTGATCAATTTTAATAAATGACCTTCGAACATTCCGTAAATTTG
This sequence comes from Diprion similis, assembly GCF_021155765.1. NCBI lineage: Eukaryota > Metazoa > Arthropoda > Insecta > Hymenoptera > Diprionidae > Diprion > Diprion similis. Next base: position 599,052 of record NC_060113.1, on the reverse strand, counting down.
GAAAGTAATTGATGATAGATGGCTGAAACCGTGTATCAAATAACTCGGTATTTAATAAATAATTAGGTGCAACAGTTCTACAGGGATTGTATAACACATACAATGCATATAGTGAGTAGATGATCTCATGTTATAAAAGTAGTCGGTGAAAGTTCAAATTTCGAAATCTCACGATAAAATCACAGATTGTTGAAGCTCAGTGCTGAGCCTTACGATGAGTGAAAAACTTGTGGATGAAACATGCAGTAGATCTATGAACGTCGCAGATTTTAAAGATGTAACCGCATAATGACACGTAACTTACAGATATTTGTCTTGTCGAATTGTATCAGTGTGGAGTATCCTTGGCTGATGGAATGATATTCATCTCCAGAGTGGGTTCGATGCCCAATATTTCCACAGCAAAATCTTTGTAAGATATATCCTGTACCATAAAATAATATACTACTATAAGCAATCGAATTGATGTCGTATTCTTGTCTGTTCCTGGTTGTTTACGTCAAGCCTTCAGCTGCTAATAATTAGCTATGAAACTAGCCAATAGAGAGTTACTGTTTAGTAAGTTTACCGCGGGTAAAAACGAGAAGGTAATATTTCCAGCATCTTTTTCAGATTCGTCTTCCACCGGTATCAGGATACTGAGGGCATTGTATGCCTGTTCAGCACTCATGCGATCTCCTAAATCGAAATTAGTGCAGCTTATTCCTTTGAAAATATTTTTAAACGTCAGTTACCCCGATTGATTAGATGATGATGTGACTAACCATGCCCAGTTAGAATCTCTATAAACTGTTCTCTGGTAATGATTGGATTATCCTCCATTTCAGGTTTTCCAAACACTGCAAAGGCTCTCTTTATCTCCTGCATAGACGTACCGAACACAGGACGATGGTTTACGTACAATTTGACAAAATCTTCAAATGTGATTTCGTCAACCAGCTGCCCAGTTTTCGCGTAATTCTTTGAAACCACTTCTGTCATAAGCTCTTCCAGCTGATGCGGACGGTTCGCGAAAATGATGAAAGTCATAAGCAAGCAGAGTGTCAAAAAGATTTGTAAATCCGGAAACTCCGGCTCTTAGCCATTTTCAAACGGAATCACTCACTTCGTAGGTACTAGGATAGTATCCAACAGCTCGCATCAGGTTTGGTAGTTGCGTTATTGATACTTTATCCGACACGATGCGAGTAGCTGTTGTATTCTCTCCTTGATGCAATATTTGTGCATAATAAAACAGATCCTGCATTTCATTCAGAAGCCAGCCGTCTTGACCTCCGTCAATAAGACAGTAGAACGGGGAAAGACTAGAACCACCAAGTTTAGCCATAATGTCGACAGCCCTGCAATAAGATATTCAGTATTGCAAAATTACTTTTAAACCTTCAACTATTTCATTGACATGTATTCCTAAACCGTACAAAATATTTTGTTTTCAGTATTATCAGCAAAATATTTCATTAGGAGACTGACATTTTTTTAACGTAGTTTTGGGGATATCCTACAGATATTTTCGAAATGTCCGATGTCTGCAGTCCGTAGCTTGTAGTATTGTAGAATCATTTCAAAATTTTCAAATATTCGAAAGATACTTAAGAATGTTTCATAAAGTACATTAATGAAATATTTTTTGCCAACATAATCCAATATTTCTAGCCAAACATTACATTTGAAATATTACCTAGATATTTCGAAAGAAATATTTCACGTAATAAGCGTTTGTAAAATATTTGGTTCGAAACATCTTCAGAATATTTTTTTCAAGATAAGTTAAAATTGGTAGAGATTTTTTGGTTCAAATATTTATAATATTCTAACAATAGTTGCCAGCCTGGTTGCTGTGTGAGATTGTTATTATGATTAGGTTTTCATCTCGTATTACCGCGGGTTGATCTTCCACATTAAAACGCATGGATCTCGGTAGCCAAGAGTGAAGAGAAATTCACCGCAACGACTGAGCGTTATATGAGTAATCTGAAATAACGTTACGGATGTTTATTGTCATGGTAAACTACGAATGTGATTAATGTTTTTGAAAAATTCACCATTTGCGGGTGACCAACAATTCCAACGACCGTAAAGGGGTTCCCGTCGAAAGGAAGGAGCTGCAACCCGATTTGAGTATCGGTAGCAAACACCATGTAAGCCTGATTGTGCATGTTTCTCGTTGGTAAAAACTGGATTCGGATCGTGTAAAAGAATGGTTTAAGTCATGGTGTCCTTCATTAAAACAATGATTATCAAATTCTTACTGTTATCCTGGTGACTGGAGCCCCGGAAGACGGACCAAGATACGTTCCTTGAATCAGTTTCGTGCAGTCGTTTAACAGTTTGAATTTGTGCTAAAAATCAACATTCTTTGCACATGCTCTTGTTTTATTTGCAATTGATAAAACATTACAAACCTCTGTATTAGAAAATACGAAGAACCTCTCTACTTCAAATTTTGGATACCAAGCCATGCAAAGAGGAATGGCTGAACTGTCGATACAGATTATCTTCAAGATCTTTAAACCGGGTTCTGGATATGGTCCGCTAAGTTCGAACAATGAAAATTAATCGAGTAAAATTGTGGCTCACATATCGGCAACTTTGCGTAAAAAGAAATTTCACCTGTTCTCCAAATCGTACTCAATAAAGTTACAGTCCTCTGCGAGAGTAAATAGACGAGGTACCGATCCTCCGATCAATGGCGGTCCGAATAGAACTTCTCTAATTGGCAAAAAGTGAGAACGATGTTTGCCCAGAAAATTCCAAACTGATGGATCAGCGCCAGCCTCTGCGCTCGATGCCGCGTAATGGAACGCTCCAACAGTCATGTTATCATCCTTGAATTAAGAATAATTGGTTGAAGGATTTTCTGGAGGGATGCAATAGAAAGCATGCTACGTACCCTGTATGCCATGAAATCGGATTTTTCCGAGTAAATGATATCAAGAAGCGACTTCGATGAATGCTTGAACGGCAATTCATCCTCTGGATCCAGGGTACTGGGATTTAGAATCCACAAAACACCGCTCTGCATTCCACACGCCAGCTCCCGTCCTGGAGATTGTATAATGAAAAGAATCAAAAGCTGTGTACCATATCTGAGAGTGAGTATATAATGTGATGTAATTCTTGCCGTTTGGTGAAAATCTCAACGCTGTGACACCAGTCAATGACTCTTGATGGTTCTGTAGACATGTTACATAATTTCTTATCCTTCCCGTGATATCATTAGCGATCAAATCTTCGAAAGAAGGTATTGGTGGAGTTTGCTTGGACACCAGAAGATGATGGCTGTTGTATTCGTACAAATGGATACGGTCTGCCATGTCGCCAGTAGCTAGGATGTTCCTGTAGCCAACAGCGCATTCCACGTTACGTTGGAACGGCAATTAATGAAGTTGGTCCCGAAAAATGTTGTTCGATCCATGGATCATTAAAGAGTAATAACCTGTCGGGGTGCGTATCAATAGCTGTAACGGCTGCCACAGCCTGGTGCGAAATGTAGTGACACTTCAGACGAGACGTTTCTACTCTAGCTATTCTGGATGTGCCTGTAACTGGAGAAAAAAAAACATTAAATTATAGCTGTGAAGATCTGCGGTAGGTATATATATATATTGTGGTGCAGATTCGTTAGCTTCTTCGTACAAACGATAAAATCGTCGATAATAAACGGAGTTCGTTCCAAGGTGTAGTCTGAGGGTATTCTCTCGGGCTTTTGGTTCATCACATGGTTGTCAAAGACGATTTCATCTTCGTCCGGATTAACTGGTGGAGCCAAATCCCAGGATATTGTAACATTCGAGTCGAGATTGGCGAACTTTTCACGTTTCTCTATTCCGTGTTTCGACTTCCTGGGTAACAGCAATTCTTCAAGGGCGGACCCTCTACTTTGATCGTCTGAAGCCTCGCCATTCATTTCTTCGTTATCAACGTCATCCTCGGAATTTTCAGTACGGTCGAGAGTACTGGTCGAGGAAGCCACTTGCGAAAAATAAATCCTCAGTCAAGTGAAATATTCACACTTAATTAATTGAAAGGCATCGACAAACTAGTCGGTAATTAATATTCTTGGAAAATGAGAAAATTCGATTTTCTCTGTACAGGTATAATTGGCAAAGTTACCGAACGATTCGCTTGTTACTTGGATTGGAGCCTTCCGGCGAGAGTTGAGATGGAAAGAGATTGCGGTAATTCTATCGAGAGCAAATTTCTGACACCAAAACATCAGCCTCAATTTATTGTCGTAGAACTTGATGTGGCCCAGAACATTGCCGACGACTACGATACTAAAATCAGGAAATAAGTCAAAACGTTATGACATATAAGATGTTTCGATGATAAAATTTAGCCATTATCGATTCCACGAATGGAGAAGTTAAAAAGCTTATTGTAACAGATATAACTTTACTTCTCGTGGCTCGTAATGGCCGTTATTTCGCACGACTGTAGACGCAGAGATTTCACATGTGTTTTGAAATTGCTTGGTTTCCGTTTAGTACTAAGATATTCTCTGTACCGAATATCACTCCAAACTAGTATGTGTCCTAGAAAATATTGAGCTTATATTGAGAAACATCCTTACATAGTAATTTCCAAAATGCAATTTAATATGCAAGAGATCAGAATACCGAAACGAAATAAGTTATTAATCCTAAGCGAGGGTAAGAAATTCTTGATCAATTAATTCGATTTCGTACCGTTGCGAGTACCCGTCCAGACTTGATGAGTTTTCGTTATGTACGTAGAAGCGTTAAAGAGTCCTAATCGCCCGACATCGCCGTTAATTTTCGCTATTTTCCAATCCAACGTTTGATTATCCTACAGTAAGAAATTTATTTTTCCGTTATAAACTTCTTATGGAGCTTTCGTTGACGCTGAGCCGAAGAAACTTTGTAAATGTTTGTAATAAATGTGAATACAAATTTTTTAAATCATGGTATCACGCAATACTAACCCACGTAAAAAATACAAGATTACTTTCCAAGCCAAGTAGAAAATGATTGGAAAATTCAGAGTTAAAAATAATTTCCTTCACTCTTTCGTTCCCCAGACCAGTTAAGACGGCAGTAGCTATGAAACATTGATTTCATATTTATACTTTATTGGGTCATGTTGATTCATAATTTCCAACAATTTATGTATTATGATAAAAATTTTCACTTAATACCGTCAGATTCGTCCCGACCATACGACCATAACCAGAACTTTATCCTCATCTCGATCCCGTTTCCTATGGTCACAATGTACTTTGCATTTGGACTCAGTTTAGCTGCAAGTAGTTCCTCCATGCCGTGAGGATTGAACAAAGTACAAATTGGCACTCTAAATGATCATGTAAGAAAAAATTATTAATGATGACGAATGAGGTCAAACAATTAATTCGCAGCATTGAGCCATGACCTTGTTTCCGTATCCCAAATGATAACGACGTTATCCTTCCCGGAGTCAGCAGTCAGTAACCACTTTCCTTCCGTATCTGTAGATATCATAGATACGTGATTTTGCTGAAATTATAAACATAAAAAATATACGATCCACCCATAATACTGTGGTTAATATAATATTATACATTAATAATTACTACAAATATTATATATTAAGTCTCTAACGTGTCCTTGCAGAAGATGCATATCCCTCGAAGTGTAATCGTACAATGCAGCGGCATGTGAGCAGGCATAAGCGATTAAAGTTCGATCCTTGGATGTTAAGTTGACGAGTGGAACTTGTGGATTAATGCCGTAAGAGTGTCGCAGCTTCTGTAAATGAAACCACGAGGGTATCACAGATACTTGTATTCATTATAGGTATTAAAAATTGTCAGGAGATTAAAGTTAGTAACGTTGACGTAACAAAAAATTAATATTTTTTAAATTTATAGTGACTTTGAATTAGTTAAGTTTTCAAAATATTAATACGTTTTGCCTTATTATGAATGGCTGAGTTTTATAAATTGCTGCACTTGTGAAATAACGGTTTTTCCGAAACTTTAATCATGAAAATAACGTTACTAACTTCAGCCTCATGTAAATCGTACATGTACGAGGTTATATCAGGTAAGTTTATGAACTTTAATTTAATTTCGTTGGTATATACCGATAATACTTACGAAGGGTGTGAGTTTTGGGTTCTCAGAAGGTGAGCTGCGCCGAGGTGAGCGAGCACTTTTCAAATACTCTTCATCCTCGACTGGAGTTCCGGAGGAAATCCAAGAGTTGGAGAAAATCGATGACAAATCCTCGCGCTTGTTCATTTCCTAATTTCAATTTTTCTATGTTCTAGGAAACTTTATGTACAGGAACAGGAAGTTTCCTCTTACTTATTGCAGAGGCGGAAAGGAAAAAAAAACGTGAAATGACTAATAATGCAGAATTGCGGTTTATATCCTGCATGCCAATTATGGGCTGAGTAATATTAGCCACGTTCACACTGACGATCTCTTATTTCTTTGAACTTGTAGCTTCAGGTTTTCCGCCACCGATTGTTTATATTTCGGCTTTCACCGTCATGACTTATTCACTGCGATCATACGACTTTTTCCTATTATTCACAATTACATGATTTGATCATAAAAAATGACACTGAAATTACGCTTACAGAACATAGCTATATGTTTTGAATTTTTTAAACTGTCCGTGGATAAATCATGATAAGCCCGAACCGAACTATCAAATATACCATTACTCCGATAGTTTGGCGCATATTGTATACATACCATTACATATAGTATGAAAGAAGTTTATCAATGATGGGTCAGGGACCATTCTGAAGCGAACGGTCGAAAGCATCATATAATATCAGTACAATATTTATTTATTTTGTGTTTAGCCAATATTCCTACGGTTTCGGGAAAATTCGTGCCGTCGGTTCGACGAATGCATCTGAGTCACTTTGTCATGTGGTAATTTTCATCCGTGTATGATACACGGAATCCGGTATTATTTATTTACATTTTACCTTTTTACCATTTACATGTGTTCAGCGTGTAGATGCACATTAAAAAAGTAAAAGGATTCCCTGGTGGTTTTTACGAAGTCACAATTATGACTCGGTTGTTTACCCCCGCGTGTCAACAATTATATATATATACTTCGTCCCAATTTCGTTCGATATTAATACGAGAATCATCGCAGTAGAAAGAATAGTTCCACTCTCGATCTACAGCTCGTTATACATATATACATATTCTGGTCATTTTACTTCTCGCACATACTTAGTCATATATATTGTTCAGTTATCTTTTTCAATCCGCGGAGAGCAGTTCCACGTCCGCTGAGACTGCATATCATAGACGCGGGTTCATGTGTGTAATAACTAATATATATATATATAATGAAATTCTGAATTCCGAGCAAGATCGCTCGGAGAAGGTTTAAGTGGTGGCATAGTGTTCCAGTCTTATTGTTATCGGCATTTTTCTATTTTTTTTTTCTTACCGCAAACTCAAATTACACCTTAACTTACGATCGATCCATCTCTGCTGTTAATGATCCGGAAATAAAAGAAGTGAAATATTTTTATAATCAGTGGAAATAAACGTCGAGTAAATAATCGACGATGTCATACAGTGATAAAGTTCATGGGGGCTTCCACGAGGGCAGCGTCATGATGCTGCGTTATACCAAAATGTTCTGCATCTTTATTCTTTCAACCACCGTCCAGATTCGCGGGGCGCCGATTTTTATTCAAAAATCAACAGACGCACTTGCAGTGCCTCCAGCATACGCGGTATGTTTAAACTAGACTGCATAGAGCAAATTTCAGCATTTGCCAAGCGGTCCGTTTTTACACATTTTTAAACTTGACTTATATTCATTTACTGTTAAGAGTGCCTCCGAGTTAAGAGTTCTTTGACATTCTCTGTACAAACATTAACAGTAAATGTATGTATGCATGTATACACGACATACTTGCAACGCTTGCACTCTCGCCTTGTCGATATATCAGCCCGCTCTTGCCGATAAGCGTGTTTGATACAGAAAATTGTGAGTAAGATTCATGAAAAAAATAATACATTCGTACAAGTCTTAATATCGCCCACTTTGGTCCTATAGAAAATTAAATGTGTAGAATTATTGTTTCATTCTTTGGTAAACGCATTACTTTTATTGATTTCAGACGAATGAGTAACAATTTTAGAGGGAGACTATAACATAGCAATACAGACAGCCTGAATTTATTAATTTTGCTTTATTCCATTTATTGCGGTGATATCACTTTTTATTGTCACTTCTTGATATCTTTAAAAAGGGGTTCCACTGTTCACTTCCTCGGCGATACTATACTTCGAGACTAAGTTAGTAAATCATTTTTATAATTAGCAGATTCACTCAATTTCAGGGCCCAATTGATCGCAGCGTATGTGCTATGACTATTTAAACACGTCTTCTCTGCTTTACTGTCAACTTGTAATTCTCGTTTTTTTTTTCTTCTCTCACCAATCTCTTGCTTGTTATGTGTATCCATCCCATTTCTTCGATGCAAGGTAACTAATAATGAAATTTATTTTTTGCGACAGCTGACGTTTATGAAGAACTTTGGGTACTTACCCAAAGGGTCTCCTAGAGCGGAAGCACAATATAGCCAAGATTCGATGGTTGACGCATTAAAAACTGTTCAGAAATTCGGCAACATACCTCAAACGGGAGTATTCGATAATAACACGCTCCAGGTAATGATTTTCATAATTACAAACAACTACTGTGCACAGTACAAGTAACTATAATACATATATAAGGAGTGTCGATTATTTGAAATTAATTTTAATAAAATAAAAACTACTGCTCATTTCGTTGAAATCAGAACCAAGGTGATTACAGAAAGTGAATTTGTTGTAATTATTTATTTGCATTTCAAGTTGATGAAATCACCACGGTGCGGTATTCCCGATGTTGATCGGAATGTCAACACTCGAAGTAAGCGATACGCCGTCGGATCTAGAGGATGGAGAAAACGAGACATCACCTATTAGTGAGTCGCATACCGTTTTTCAAAATAGCGATTCCTTGGGGATTTATTGCATTATTACATTAACAAGAAACGTAATTGTTGATAATTAATATTTTTCCAATAAATGAATTCAATGCACTTTTGATTACAGTATAGCAAACTGGAGTCCGAAGTTAGGTGAAGAGGCTGTCAGTAACGAAATTGCGAGAGCTTTTGCTGCTTGGAGTGGATATTCGCGTTTAAATTTTAAGCGAATAAACGATCCGAGTGCAGATATAATATTGGCGTTTGGAAGAGGCGAACACGGAGATGGGTGAGATTAATACATTTATATTGCCGTACAATCCGTGTAACAAAAATAACACGGATAGTCCACGTACTGTTTTCTACTTCCATATTTATTTCTTCACCCTGGATCTTGTAACGAAAATCCCTCACGTTTATTGTTCGAATGATCAAGATACGCCTTTGACGGTCCTGGAATTGTCCTGGCTCATGCCTTCTTCCCTGATGAGATGGGGTCTTGGGGGGGAGATCTTCACTTTGACGACGACGAACAGTGGAGAGTAAGGCCTGCGGCGTCAGAAGACGGAACTGACTTTTACAGTGTCGCCGTTCATGAAATTGGTCATAGTTTGGGCCTCGCTCACTCGTATGTACCTACTTCTGTCATGTACGCCTACTACAGGGGGTCGACCCCAGACATACAGCTCGACTATGATGATATACTGGGATTGTACCAGCTGTACAGTAAGCTTACCCTGCAATATCCTGGGTTGAAATATATTTACTACTTTTGCAATGCATCTCTAATGCATAGCTACGTTGTTTTGGCAAATGCACACTTTCGGAGTCTGTCTTACGATCAGATGTTGGCATACATACTTCGCCATACTGCCAGATCCGGTTGTAGTAAACTTTGTAATTAACCATATGTATCAATTTCAGTTTCACAACATTTAGAAAGTGACCACATCGCAGCAACAGAGCCAATTACCACTACCACGGAGCATATCATGACAGAGGAAGATGTTGAGGTAATCGAAACCACAAAAGTTGCCCCTCGGAAAACTACAACAGAACGGAGTTATCAAGTGACCTACGAAGGCGATTATGAAACAGTGGAAGATCATCAGAGACATCAATCTGAAGATTACAACGAAGTAGCGGGGTATCCTGAATCGACCATTCCCGATATCTGTGATGGCAATTTCGACGCCATATCAGTTTTTAGATCGGAACTTTTTGTTTTCAAAGGAGAGGTGAGCTCGTCAACCGCGCAGTATGCCAGATATAGAATGTAATTTTCTTAACAGGATATCTTATTTTCAGTATCTTTGGCGGCTGAGCAAGCGAGGGATAATTCAAAATGGTTACCCTGTCAAGTTTCGTCAGTTATTCTGGCAACTGCCGGAATATGTTAAAAAAATTGATGCTGCTTACCAAAGAGAAGATGACGCCAGCATTATTCTTTTCAGTGGTAAGTCAGTAGAATTTCGCTCCTCTGAACTGTTTGAGAACCGTATTTCGTGATCTGTAATTTTTCAATAAATGTTATGTGGCAGGGAAACAATACTGGGTTTACGATGGATACTCTTTCATTGAAAACAGTCCTAGACCACTAACGGATTACGGTATCGATGAAGGTGTGGATGCGATAGACGCTGTGCAAGTTTGGGGGAAAAACAAAAAAGTCTACCTGTACAGGTAAGCGAGAGTTGATAGAGATTAGAATTTAACACTGAAGAAGCAAGTAATATCCTTTCTGCATTCCCAATACTAGAGGTGAGCGATTCTGGAGATTTAATGCAACATCCCGCACATTGGATCCCGGATATCCTCACAATATAAGAAGGTGGCGTGGAATTCCATCTCATATTGATGCCGCAATGACATGGATCGACGGTAAGGACTGCGGTAAACATCATTGATCAACAATTTAAATCTTTTCGTCTAATAAATGTTTTTATAATCGCAGGCAAGACTTACTTCTTCAAGGACAAGTTGGTTTGGAAATTCGATAACCTTCTGATCAAGACTGACGATCGCTACCCTCTTCCGGCTCCCCAATACTGGATGGGCTGCCCGGAGAAACTTGATACTGTTTGGTGGTAAATAAATAATAATATACGCGAAAAAAAAAGCGAGCTCTGTAAGCATGGTAAGAGCATCAAAATTTATCACCAAAGGTCTTGTTTGTGATGCTGGTCGATTTCTGACACAGGCCACAATAAAAAAAAAAAAAATAAAGTTCCTTCAATCAGCTAAGATTATAGGTTAAAGCCGTGTAATTATTATTGAGTTTCAAATGCATAACTTATTGAATATTGTGTAGAATATTGTTTATTTTACATGCCACGCTGTAATAATTATTCAAACTTTATTTTGTCCCAGACACCAGTTTTTGATAAGTAAATCAATGAAAATAAAAAAAATTTTAAGAATTTGATCCAATAACTCACTCTATACCTGAATCTTACACATATTCTACTGATGTTGAAATTTGACAAACTTGGCGGAATAAATCATGACATAAAATAACATCGTTTTACTATGCATAATAATGCATAACAGCAGTTTGCTGTGGAAAGTACGTTTCATTTATACCTGCACTGACGTAAATGTCTTTCATTATATAAAGAATCTTATATGATGCTACAGAGTATGATACATCCATGCTTGCAGCCTTACAACTCATTGTGCAAGGTAATATCTAAACGAGTGATAGAGGAAAGTGTCAATCGTAATCTTGCTAATAACTATTCTCCTTATCGCAGCTTGGCAGAGTAACAATGTCAATATCAGATGATGCTGAGCCAACCGGAAACAGTATCAGAAGTTCAATTATCTTTGCTAATGTTACCCTAACTGCAACAACTCTGTGGCGTCGGATCCATTCCAGATCGCTTTGTGATACTGATTCTCGTGAATTCCTCAGCTGTTGTTGGGTGAATCCCGACGGTGGACTTGAGTATTCGGAAAGTCAATTTGCATCTATAAATTATAGCACAAATGGAATTTTAATCGCTGATAATATTAGTTTCAAGTGAATTTGATATCCAGCTCAATGGAAAATGACTTACTTAACAGCCGCAGCAAAGCCTTGAATAACTTCGCCAGCATTGGGACCAACAAAGTGCATTCCGATGACTTGCTGGTCGTCATTTCGCAGAGTGACAACTTTCACGTAACAATGAGTAACATTCTTCTGGGGTACAAAAAATTCTGTTGGCTTGTAGTAGGCATGGTAGATCTCCACATTGTCGTCCCCATGTATGGCGATGGCTTGCTCTTCGCTAAGTCCAACACAACCATATTCAAGGGGGCTAAAGACGGTAGTTGCAACATTTGTATAGTCCATGTTTTCAGTAGCACCACCGAATAACCTCCTAGCCAAGAGTCGGCCAGCATGAATCGCGACCGGGGTAAGTTCTGGTTTTTTCTGTAACAAAAAAAAAAGAGCAACATTATTTAAGCTCGGAAAACCATATTCTGTAATTAAAACACCTTCGGAAAATTATTCGTAATGCAAATCTTGTCAGAGTCTTTGAATGTTTTCATCTCTAGGCAATTGTGTATACAAGATTTTACGTACGTGGAGTACATCGCCAACAGCATAAATGTTCGGGATGTTGGTCTGCTCATTGACGGCGTCAATTTTTCCAGAATCCGGGACAAGTTTAAGACCAACATTCTCAGGTTTCAGTTCTTGAGTCAGTGCTCGGCGTCCAATGGCAAAAAGTACAGTGTCATAAGCATCTTGATGTAGAGCTCCATCCTGAAGTAATAGTAGGTATCATTCTATACGTATCAACAATAGTATGGAGAAGAAACACCAGCTACTGAATGTTTCAAATAAACAAATGTTATCATGAGTAGCATTTATTAGCTGGATTTATTCACTGGTATGTTCACCAAATTCAAGCTTGCAGAGGAATGCGACTCATTAAACACATGGACGATAAGTTGTCTAGCAACACTTACACGATCCACCCAATGGACGAGTAAACGGCCGTCATCCTGTTTTTCGATAGCCTTGGGCTTAGCCTGGTAAATGAAGTGGACACCACGTTGTTCCATTTCTTCTGCTACGATATTTGCCATCTGTTGGTCAAATCCTCTCAGTACAATGGAGCGCACCATAATTGTTGCATCGTAACCCAGTCCATTCAAAAATCCAGCACATTCTAATCCAATATCTGTAAGTCTTGACTAAGGATAAATATTGCTTGACGGAAGCAAATTCAAAGTAACCGGTAATGATAAATGTGGCTCAACTTTGTTCAAATTGAACGACAGTCAAAATTCTCAAAAGGATACATCCAGCACCGACGACTAAGGTTTTGCCCGGTGCCCTATCTAAACTGAAAATATCATCACTGGTTATAGCGTATTCCAAAGCTCCGGGTATATCTGGGTATCTCGGCCTACCACCGACGGCGATCAAGATATTCTTTGCATTCAGGACTTTCTCGTCTCCATTTTTCATAACTCCAACAACTGTGTTGGCATCTTTAAGATAACCCAGAGCATTTATATATTCAACTTTCCTGAAACATAAATACTAAAAATTAGTATTACATTCTTTTTAGCGTAAAAAAGAAATAAGGTTTCAAGCGAACAACGATCATCTTTAAGTTAGTAGATTTGCCGTTGGCAAAGAAAGTTTCAATACACATTCTAATATTCCGTGTTTTATTTTTTCATATTGAAAATTTTTTGACTTACTTGTTTCGTAGTTCGACACGAGTAACCCAATTGACTGACTTGACATGATTTTGCACAGCAGTCGTCAAGGCATGCCAGTCGTTCTGTACAGTTTTTGGATTCGGTATTTGCCATCCATAAGCAACAGCTTCCTAAGAAAGAACGAGCAATCACAGTAAATAAAAACACATGGTAATGATGTGAAAGTTAGATAAACATGGCATCTAACACCACCTTCTAAAGACAACAACAAATTATGAATAGCCTTGAGAATAGTTTCAAAAACACATTAGATCAACGAGGTAAAATTTCTCAGAAAATTTTATCATCTATTCAATCTACTGAATTATACTCACATGAACTGCTTCACCAAGCAAAGCTGCCTGATGCATCAATTTTTTTGGAATACAACCAACATTAACGCACGTTCCACCAAGACCCCATTTAGTACCCTGGGGTGAAGGAGTGACAAAGTCCAATACTGCAACCTTAGCCCCAAGTTCGACAGCTTCCTTGGCAGCGGCTAAGCCGCCTGAACCTCCGCCGATAACGATCAAATCGTACATTGGGGATTGACCGGCTGGATACAGAGAAAAAAAAGGTGTGTAAAATCATTTACAATGAAAAGAAACTAGCTTAGGTAAACCCCGTAATTGCAAAATAAAACAATAAAAATGTTTTAAAATCGCTAAATAAAAGTAGAGTTCAACGCGGTGCAGACAGTTGAAAGTGAACATCATAAATTTACTCACTGGAGTAGCAAGCGATCGATTTTTTACCGATCAAGAAGCAGTTGGTTCGTGACTTAGGGAAAGCTAATAATTTCGATCGGGCGTGTCGAAGCGGTAGGAACGTTAAGGACAACATTAACGTTGCCATGATGACAGTGATGGCAATGCGGCAGCACTACGCTCGCAGGTATATACGTGTGTATTTATTATGTACATGCATCCATACGCAACAAGCAATGACCGGCGATAAGTTAAAAATTCGATGACGTCACAATGGAAAGGATATGCAGTATAATTCGTTTGGAGTCCGACCGGCAGTGCTATCCGTCCCCTCCTAACGTTCCACTTTCGAGTGGCCGTGAAGTACGGATTCCACGACGAGGACCGCGGGGAATGAAAAGAGTCGTGTTTTTTTATCACTGTAAGGCACTTCTAACCGCGTCATGAGGTCTATATTGATCACGGGCTGTAACCGAGGACTCGGTTTTGGTTTAGTGAAACATCTTGTGGAGTCGGTGAAACCGCCGGATAAGATTTTCGCGACGTGTCGAACGGTTAACAAAGCTTCGGTAAATCACTACTACTAGCCCTGCAGATTTTTTATTATATTTACGTAATCGTGGAGCCACACACGCCCTAGTGACGTTAATAAACGCAACTCTTACTCACCAATGGGAGCCATTGTTTGGTTTTGTACAAGGAAATTCTAATATCAATTGGGATAATTTTTTCGACGATTCCGGCCGCTCGTGAATTGTCAAAATGAAGGTTCGGCAACACGCGGACACCTGATGAAAGACGATCAGTGGCGTTCCGCACGCTAGAAGCGATGAAATCCTACTAATGTTACCCAGACGAGATAGACTATGCCGCCATCTATTGTTATACCCCAAGAATTAACCGCCTTCCCCGCCAACTTGTTGCTCCTTGCTTACGTCACGATGACGATATCGAAATCGAAATGTAATGTTCAATGAAGATTGCGTCCTCGATTAATAGACTTGTAAAACAAACTTCTTTTATAGCTAATATTATGTATGGATAGGCCTGGAAGGATTTACGTGTATATCTTACTAGAGCTTCAGTCAGTGTAACTCTTAACATCTCTCCAGAGGACCGCGTGTCCATCGGGCGATATTACAGAGATCATCTCATCATCTCATTGAAGTTAGTAACGTTATCGTAACAAAACACGGGGAAAAAATCGCCATTTTTAAAATAAAGGAACGAAGATTTCGAAATATGAGTATGTTTTGTTTTATTACGGTGTTGCCGCAATTCAAACAATTCCAAAAATGAATCGTTACGCTAACACGTTACTAACTTCAACATGGTTCGAAATCGAATTGCAGAAAGCTTCCGAAATTTAAATTTTACATTTTAGTCACGGTTTTCAATAATTACGCTTTTGCTTTCACGTAATATAGTAACACATGCATTGCATCCGTGTTGCGGCGGTAATAGCAGGAGCGTAAGTTTGAATCATAACTATAATTGCAAAGCCTGGAAATTTGCGCAATATTGAGCAATTAGAATAGTGCGGTATACTTTCGTCGTTGCAAATACTTGGGCTAGCGATTAGATGAATGATAGATCATAGTTCCAGGCTTAAGATAAATTGCGTCCGATTGCGACCCGCGTTACACAAATTTACAATTTGCAAAAAATTTATGTGATCGTTCAATGCAATAATAATGTCGTACATTGTGCTGATTCTTGTTTTGTTTTCAGGAATTACAGGGATTGGCAGAAAAATGGAAAAATATCCAAATCCTGCAGTTAGGTGAGTATTTGAAATAATCATAAGTTTGTTTGGATTACCGAATTCCAGAAAATTTCCAAAATTTTCATACCGGTGTTCGGTAAAATTTTAAGTCATTTTCAATGTCTGATGAATCGAATTTAGTCGTAAGTTTTGAAGAAAGAATTTTAAAAGTTTCGTTCGTAATAATTTTCTTACATAAAACGTTTATTTCACGATTCGCAACTATTTATAACTTTATCCCTCACAATCAACATTAAATTAATAATACACACACACGCAGAAAGAGAAATGACTTTCTGCGAAACATTATGCATGTTATTGAAAGAAAAGTGGAAACAGCAAGCCAACAACGAGTCCACATTTTTTTTCTTTTTTTGTGGTTTTCTTATAAAATTATTATGAAACCTTAAAATTACTGCAACATATAGCAGTTATCGATACCGATTACGACGAATGCTGTCTATATTTCAAGAATTGATTATTCATTATTATCATATTGTATTATGAGTATAACCGCCCTGCATGACGTTATAGCGTGAGAATTGTTGCAATGCGTTAAATACAGATACAGGCAGTCGTCACGTCTTCAACAGTCTACTTACAATAACTCAGCTATTATTTTATCACGTTACGTCTAATCAGTACATGCCTGTAATATTCCTAACGTCATCGACTTATCGTTTCCTAATTGAATCTAGACAAGAATTTATCAAGTTTTGTTCAATTCTCTGATTCATTGATATGTTAACATCACGATTGACTTACGGAAGAATTACGGGTCCGACAGAACACTGAGTGGTACATAAGTTAAAACTGCGGTTTATCGTTGAGTAAAGAACAATAAACCACGACGATATACTCGCAGGAATTTTCATACGAAGAAACCACGGAGTTCAAGTCGTTGTATTTAACAAATAATATTAAATCTGGCTCAAGCGTTGTATAATTGTATTGAAAAATAATTTCACTTGACGGTGAAATTCAAATGAAAATCAAATACACAATTATATCTAGATCATAGAAGATCGACTTTTTTCCGTCTCAAGAATGAAAGGATCATGTAATTCCACAACGTGTAAATATTATACAAATCGTAGTAACGCCGTTGACGTAAAACCCTGAACGCCTACCTTCTGGATTCGGGTTTGATTTTTCTGTCGTCGATTTGAGATCTGTTACTTTTATCACCTCCGTTGGCGATGGTAACGCCGTCGGCGTGGACGTCGCTTGAGTATTTTCCTCGCCCGAATCGTCGTCGAGAGTCTCAGGTTTCTTATGGCAAAATCCCCAAGATCTCTTCTTAGTCCCGCGCTGACTCATCCTTGCTCTCGGCAGAAATTATACTCGATATTCTTATTGTTAGATTCAACGGCCTTTCGCACCGGCAACAATTAGCGTCCGTCACTCCGCGCGATCGCCAAACAAAAACCGCAGTAATTACGGTAATACTTTATATCTCGAGAGTCGGCTTAACGCACGAGCTTATCGTGATAGCGTTGTAAATGACGAATCTTCAACGTGTTACGGATTGTTTGAAAATTTTTCGTAACTATCTCGGTATAATCACGGATAAATAATTGAGTAGTAACGATGACGGAACACCCTTTCTACCGAAAAATTACTTCTTATATTTTGGATTGGTTTACTTATTCCTGGGAATAACGCTCGAGTTGCATTCATTTCACCCACCTTCACTTTGTTACCCGTTCTCTTTTTCCCAGGTCTAAAATAACAAATATTAATGTTGCTTGTACAGGAAAGTCGATATGTGACAAGTGCTCTACACAGCGGAACCCTGACCCAGATCTTGTTGTACCGGTCGTGAATGATTTCAAGCAAATTCACCTGGCAATAAAATGTTTCATTCAATGTCACGGGGGGGGGGGGGGGGAGGGGGTTTGCAAAATCAAGACCACAGCGTTTCGTTCTAATTGTAAACTGCATGCTTTACATGAAATTGTTGTTTACATCTTCTAGAGCCAGTTAGGATAAC
Source organism: Diprion similis (assembly GCF_021155765.1). Classification (NCBI taxonomy): domain Eukaryota; kingdom Metazoa; phylum Arthropoda; class Insecta; order Hymenoptera; family Diprionidae; genus Diprion; species Diprion similis. Next base: position 580,919 of record NC_060113.1, on the reverse strand, counting down.
AACTGTTAATACTTTATATATGATTGAGTATGGTGCATCCTCCAGCAATGAAGCTCGATAAATGCCAATGTAAATATACACGATTGACGCAAGAAACCTTTACTATTTTGAATCTATAGTAGAAAATCGACTATTTGAACGAGTTGTTAGAAAAAAATAAATCGTACTAGAATCATTCAAAGTCTGATAACAAAATTAACGATATTATAATTTTTAACTTTGCATGTGAAGATGGGTAGAATGTGACGTGTGTTAAAGCTACACGTTATGTGTGTAAAATTAATAAAAATACATGCGTCATGTTTCTGATATTTTTTATCATTTAGTATATGAATCGTTTCATCTGACACTATTATTGTTCTATTATCCGAACCTTTGAGAGTGATCGATACTCGATATTATACATATAGAACGAAGCGCGCTATCAGGTCCAAAAGTAGAGAGAACTAAACGCATTTGCTTTTTCTGTTGACATATAAATGCATAGTTGCGTGACTAATTAGTTCCGCGATTAATTTTCATTGTCACTGTCGCAGATGTTAAGGACACACAAAGCTATGAAAAGGTGGTGGAGGAGGTCTCAAAGGAGGTTGGAGATGCAGGTTTGAACGTCTTGGTGAACAACGCTGGGATTGCCACTAAATTCACTCGTCTTGGACTTGTAAAAGAAGAACAACTGACTGAATGCTTTCTGGTTAATACTGTTGCTCCGATTCTACTGACGAAGGTAAATCACTTCTTCTGTGGCAATAATTTATATATATTAAAATATTGCAGCAAAGTACCAGCAGCATGCTTGTAAGTAACATTTACATTTTAGGTGCGAAAGCTATAGAATAGATTAATCTTGAGTGAATTTCAGTCAAAGCAATTAGCCACCGACACATTTTGCTACCTGGGTTAAGTTACAATTATAGTATTCACTCAAGTACATTCGATTCTGGTCCCATTTATAATGCTGGAATTGTCTGTTTGGGAAAGTACATAGAATCAACTGCCCTTAGGTGTTTCTGATACTTATTTCAATGCTATCGTCATTAAAGTTGAAGCATTGGAGAAAATTATTATATGATCATTGAAAGATTAATAAATAATCAATATTTTCTGTCAGGCATTTTTGCCGCTCCTCAAACAGGCAGCCTCGAATCAAGAGACTGAAGAGTTGAGCCTCGAACGTGCAGCAGTCATAAACATGTCCTCGATTCTTGGCAGCATCGGTGAAAATACTCAGGGTGGATATTACGCATACCGATGTAGTAAGGTATGCAACTAATATGAGTTTTTTGACCATGATATTTATTCAAATTGGATTTTTGATACCCAAGAAATTATCTAACTTCATTTTAGTCTGCACTGAATGCGGCAACCAAGTCGATGAGCGTGGATTTACAAAGTGACGGAATTCTTGTGGCGTGTCTTCATCCCGGCTGGGTGAAAACTGACATGGGTACAAAAAATGCACCTATGGACATTGACACCAGTATAAAGGCAATTCTATCTACTCTGCAAACGCTCAACAAAAGTCACACCGGATCCTTCCTTCAGTATGACGGCAAAACTTTGCCCTGGTAATCAATGGTTCATCTCTGCCATGATCATCAACCACAAGAGGAATACTTCATCACTTAAACAAGCGTTCACAGAAAACTTAAGAGGATAAAGTAGGATATATTAGTCGAACTATAAATCGTAAAGACATATACCAACACCTATGATCAAACCTTTATTATCGTTCAGTAATACAACACTTGCCGAGATTTACAAGTATGCGGTAGAATGGACAAACTTTTTGCACACTTTTAAAAGGTTAGAGTATATAACTTAATGCAAAGTCAATTTTGCTTGAATATTTGATAATCGTGTACCTGAATAAAACTTAATCAGTCTTCAATCTCTTAGGCGTTGGCTCGCTGTTCTGCGAATTTGAGTCTTCGGAGAAACCAAGATGTGCGGAGAAATCTGTCAGTCCCTGTGAGTCACTCACGGTTGAAAAACCTGTTTATTTAAAAAATCTGTCATATTATTCATACGTGTCAATGGTTTTAAAGTTGGTAGATCGAGAACTGCTGACTTACAGGTATTAGAGTCCTCCGCAAGACCGAAATTTGAGTTTGAGGAATCCATACCAGCTTTTCTAGCTAAACTGTTCTCTTTGTCACCAATAACTTTTCCTTTTTTTTTCTACATCAACAAAATGAGATAAAATTTTAGATATGGATAAAAACGGAGAATAAGACCAAAGTCGACAACCCAGATAGCTGAATTAAGAGCAAATTGCTACATTAAGCGGTATTGAGCGGTAAATACTAATGGCAATTATTATAGCATTGTGCCTATAAAGAATTGCTACTAATCTCTGGTGAATATCATCGATGCTATCGTTAAATGCAAGCTTTTACAATTATTTTCTAATCGATAATTATATGCGTGAGCATTTGCCATTATTTCCAAATAATAATATTAGCAGAACAGTGCAACTAGCGCAGACCAATTTTCACTATCTGGGATTGAATGAAAGAACCAATAGGAGATTGAAATTTAACCTGCTCAAGTGTAGATATAGGAACCCATTTGTAGATTTTCATCGTCGTTTCACCTATGGTGACCCATTTCTTTTCCCTACGGTATCAAAATTGGCTTTAGGCAAGCATAAGACTAACAAGTCAGAAAGTGTTTATTATTGTTGTATCATTTGTTTACTTACCAATGTCGCACTTTGTCGACAACTTGCATTACCCGCTTGATATCATCTTTGGCACGACTTCGTGTCTCTGCTCTCACGGATCGTGACATCATTATATTTTGTTCCCAATCTTTAAAAAACCGCTTTTGTTTTGCGTACTATTTACACGTTCATCCGATCATGGTTGACGTCAAGTTACGGACAGAGGTTAGAAAGTCTTGGAATATAGTTGCACGCCTCTGTCATACGGAACTCAATTAATAATGAAAGCTACAGAATCATTATTATTTTGAAAGGTTAATAAAACGCATTGGTCCACCCACCTGCAAATGGAATGTAAATTGTGACAAAATATGTGGAACATGAAGTACGAAGATACGGAGACCAAACTTGTTTAGTAGTATCCCTAAGATACTAGACGCCATATTCATTCGACCATTAGAGCGATTAACCAATGATACGCTAGATTTACAAGAGAAATTCCCTAGTCGATTCAAAATACGCGTTTCAAGTTCTCGACATCAGCGTGGCCTTATGGCCTATCATTAGCCTAGCTATTATACAATGCACACGTGCCATGCTTGCGATGTGTGAGTGATCGTTTCTCACAGAGTCAGAAAAAAATAAAAATTACACTTTATACCATCTCTGTTGATAATTATTTTTTCTGGCTAACATGACGGAGCCACAAAAGACACAAAAGACAGAAGAGAAAGAAGAGAAAATATTGGAAAATCAATGGATGGTACGAAGCGAATGACTTACCCTTGTCGAATTATTTGCCGTAACTTATTTCGCTCCAAATTTTGATCTATGCACCCTTGGCCTCGTCCGTAACGTGTATTTTAAATTGACGAGGCCAAAGGTAACAAACTACCCAAGGGTACATATTTTAACGGATCAAGAAGCAATTGAATCATCACTAAAGGGATGTCGTCGGAGTGCCTACGAAGGTAGCAAATCGTATTTTACGATTTTATTTTCTCTAGAGTTTAGAAATCGTTTAAACTCTTGGAAAATTTTTGTGTTTATCACAATGCGTGTGTGGTAATTGAAAGAAGTTCGAAAAACTAACGTAAAAGTATGAAAGTCATGAAAATCTGAGGTAGCGGCGTATTATAACCTCTAAATAAGTGAGAATCCGTTGTATGTTTGGTGTTTTTGATCATTTATCGAACTTCTTCGAGCCAACACACAAACACTATCGCTACAAAGTTGGAAATGATTTCGTTTTTCTGGAGAAAACTAAACTGTAAAATACACTTTGCCCGTTTCGTCTGCACTGAGATGTTCCCTTGGAAAGTTTGCACGATTCCAACCCCCCAAGTCTATGCGCAACAATTTTTTGCCACTGAATTTCAGTATTCGCATATCGAAGAGTAATGCTACGTAAATAACTGTTCAGTGCCAGAATTTCTGTATTTATTTAGAAATTATATACACTAATTACAGATTAGACCCTGCTTTATTTACGATGAAGAGTTTTCCGAGTGTGCAGGCTTTCGAGGTAGATTCCAGCAGTATTTCGTCCATGGAGAATATGCTGATTGCAACCAGTGGAAGATTGACCATAAAAACTGCAAGCTGTGGACAAGCTTACAGGACGAAACAGCATTTGTAAATATTCAAATTGGTATAAGTATTGTCTTAAGCATTTCACAAGCAACTTATAATTCAGTCTGTAACTGGTTTGCATTGTCTGCAGCAATTACTCGTAGAAAGTGAAACAAAGCGTAGAGCAGACAGACTGAGGCCACATGTCGCCAATACTACATGGAAGAAGCGAGACGCACCCCCTGATGGCTGGAACAAACCCTTACCTGAATGGTTAAATAAGATTAATGAGAATACATACCTCCAAATCAAGGCAGATGAGTTGAAAGGCAATGCAAAACCAGTTATCGAAAAAGGAAACTCATGTTCGATATCGTAGAAGGATTTGTAGCAATTCGTAGAGTAAATAAATTCAATCCCTTTATTTGAGGCATAAAAAATACTCAAAAGCGAGGATAAGTTTCTTGCATTATAATAAACTGTTCAGTACTATCCAGAATATTTATCCTATTACAGGTTTATTCAAATAGAAAGGGTGAAGCAATTGCTAAATGTACTTGTCTACTGTACATTTCAACATTGCATATAGAAGAGGTCTGTCACATAACTGACAGAACACAGTAACAGTCCAGATGCTGTAATCCGTTCAGACATGAGATTGCGGCACTGCACAATGAGACAGAGAAGAGCTAAAGTTGACTTACTTCTCCAGAATTCTATAACCTGCCAAGCCCTTCATTCACAAGGTATGGGTTTTTTTTTTGCCGTCCAAGTGCTTGTGTTTTTTTCTTACACCTTGGGACTTCAATGAAAATTGAATATGAAATACTTTTTACCATGATCTTGGATAATGTAATTCTAATATAAAAATTCATATAAACACTGACACGTATAATATAATGCTACAAAACTGATTTATCGGGAAACAATTATGGTTTAGCTGCAAAATGTTTTACAAAATTCATGGCACTGCGACGATATTTTTCCACCAATCTCATCAACAAGGATAAAGTGATGAACTTACAGAAAAAATCCAACACACTTTAGTGTGTTACGTTTCGAAATACACTTATCGATTAGATGTTGCAATTGCACAATTTGAAAAGCTCAAAGTCAGAGACTAACAATTTTTTAAAAATAAAACCACACCACGCCAGTCAGCCCAGGTTCGATATCTCGATTTTGAAAATGCTGAACAAATTTTGTACTGCTGTGAAATATTCTAAAACAATTGATATACTGTTAGGAATTATTGAATAAATTAAATATTCCTGACAAGAACACTGAATCATTCAGTAGAGATATTCTTTCTAAAAAAAGCGATCTATAAAATTGAGTGATAATGTACTGATATTTCGAAGAATCGCCGGTAAGTATGGCATCCACAATGCCAGAATGGTTTACTGACTAACCGACATCGGTTCATTCTCCGTTTCCGCCTTATCCTCCTTTATCTCACGCATTAGACAAGGATGGAAAACCCAACGACGCGATACGCCTATTAACTTGTTCAACATGAACGAGTGGCAGCCAATACCGGTCCACGAAACGCATTGTTTATGGCACAGCCACACTACAGCTGATTTTGATCATGTGAGGACTCAGAGCGTCCTAACCTAGAATGTCGCGTTGCAGCAAGTATTAACTTGTGACGAATATGTATGGATGGCGTGGTAATTCAATCATCAGGCAATTAGCATAGCTCAGCTGTATCCATACTCAGCGCTGTGTAGTGAAAATTTCAGTCTAGTTAGAAGTCGTATGATTCTATTTTCAACAGTATCACCGTGTATGTATAACGCGTCACTACCAAATAATCAAGTAAGAAATTTCGGGGTCAGTTATCTCGCAAATTAGCGCAATAAATAATGTTGAAAATTGATGAGAATAAACGTTTTAACAGAGGCGGTACGGTCGATCTGTCATTGTCAAAATTGTAATTAAATGTTTCTTAGACGACGAAGCGATTGGGCGGCGGGGGGGATGTGATGACAGTTTCATGTCTCTATCGTTCATGTGTGTAGTGCTGGAAGTATTTCTAGAAATACGGTGCGCGTATTCGCAAGTTGCCAAGTTTGTATTCAAGCATTGAATCAGCTGCATCTAGAATTCGACGTAAAAATAGAAGAGGAAGTGTGCCACAAGCGGTCACAGAAGTTTCCTGTTTTTCGTTTGGCAGCTGTGCGTCTTGAAGTGAGCGATAGGTGGCGCGTTTGCAAATCGCAGTGAACTTCATTTCGTTGTGACGGACTCGTGAAGAGGCGAGTTTTACAAAAAGAGAGACAAGTGTTGTAAGTGTTTTGAATTTTTGATCCTTCCCCGTAGGCGTTGATGATATCGATAGCGTGTAATCATACCCGTTCAGTTCCTTAACTACGAATCCAGTTTAGGCATGTTGATTGAGTGACGTAATCAAAGTACAAATATCGCATATCAACGAATATTTTTCTTACACGAGACATCGAATGTGAAAATCAAATATTAAGTGATAAGGCTAAACGAAGTGAAAACGACAATTCTTCAGCACCCTGGGCGTTCATAAACGTCGTTCGCGTAATTCAAAGTGTGAATCCGGAATTTGTGTGCTTGGCACTCTGTCGTCTGTCAATTGTTTCTCCTTTACCCACCTGTAAAATATTAACATAGAAGATTGAAAAATGGCTACAGACTCCGGCGAAGGCGATTACCTCGGTGCGTATCGTCGGTTTTTCGAACACTTTGTCGCCCAGGTCGACCCCGAAGATCAATTACCTGTAAAAGTCAGCTCGTACGATCTCACGGAAGCTGAGATCAGCGGGGAAATAATAGACTGGACGCTACAGTATCTCAATCAAAAGTAAGTGTATACATATCATTACTCAGCAACGATACGGAAGACGTGATAGATTATCTTTCTTCCTATCTACGACTAAACCTTTGTAACTCTCTCATTGTCAAAGAAACAAAAATTGCAGCATCGCCCCATTTGTAAATGAAATCGACAAAAATTTTACAAGTTATCTTCTATATCGGCGATCGATTACCAGCGGTGTTTACATCGCGTAAATGGAATGTTTTGACAGCCGCACATTGCAGATTATACGTAATCTCACGTTGTTTTACTACTAGCGTAATGGGCAGGGGTGGGGTCGTCGGCTGTGCCGAATATCGTCGTGGCTCGCCGAGCAGTTGACACATTCTATATTGTTAGATCACGTCTTGACCGCGCCCTATAATACCATTTTCCTCGTCATATGCTACGCATCTATATATCACGCTACGTATTTGATGCATATACAATTATTTACGTCACCTGGCCGGCGCGTGGCTACACCTCGTAGTGAAAAATACACGCTACAGTGCAGTCGCGGTGGCTCATTCTGACATAATACCGATTTGAATTCAGCCGTAGGTACGCTTTGCGAATACGAAATTCGCTGGCGAATCGACCAATTCGTAAGCGAAGGCGTTGACTTGTAACCTACTCCCGCGGAAACGTATTTTAATTTAATTTAAATGGTATTTCGCGGTATTTCTCTGCATGTATTGATACGGCAACGTTTCCATGGCAACCCTGATTACAACACCGCAATGTAGTCGCATAATGTATTATACATGTAAATGCGTTACCGTCGGTTTAGAACCCACACACATGCGATTGTATGGCCAGCCGACAGGTGGTGTTCACTACCTTGCTCACAGGTGTTTCCCAGTGAATCACTCGCCACGAGTTTCGTCAATACATGATCGGGGGCCACTCAAACGAGGCTGAAGTTAGTAACGCACTAAATCGTAATAAACGTATTCATATTTTGAAAACTTGACTACTTCAAAGTCACTATAAATTTGCGTCACGTTAACGTTACTAACTTCAGCGTAAAACTAACGCGCGTAAGAATGTGGAAATAAGAGTACTGTTTCAGGAAACAATATAATTCATTCTGTACACCATTTGCAAATAAAGTTTATTTACTTAAGAGTGAATCAATAGTAAAGAAGTAAAGATTAGTTGTACAATAACCGTTCGTAGCCTCGATAGAAATGTATACATTACTATCAAAATGAAAGTTTTACACCATTTACGTAGGAACTACACGTTTGTAGAATCGTTTGGCCTCTTGTCCGCTTGCCTCATGTGTCATAGTCTGAAATAGTGAATTGTTCTGTAATTATTGTATGCTACATATTTCCTCGCCTGGTATCGAAACCCTACATTTTCGTAGACCTTATACTCAAATTACGCAATATGTTCATTCAAACATTTACGTAAAGTATCCTCGTTCAACATGAAACATTCCATTAAACCTTTGCGTTTAATGTACGTAGATAAATCATAAGCATGTTTCTTACCAAAATAGCACCTTCGGGGGTGAACTCGTAAGTCCGTGTTATTCTGGAACCGTTTGGACTGATCGAATTCGTAACTAGCCGGCCGTCTATCACATCTGTTACATTCTAGAACCCAAGCATAAACGTTATTATGAAATTAAAAAAAATTATGGAACCACTGGTCAAATAATTACTAGCTAAAAACAATCGGTTCAAAAAATTCAACTTTTTCCGCTCTACTATTACTATTCCCTTCCGATTTCTTTCAGAAAAAATGTCAAGCTCGACAGAGAATACGACCTTGACTACGTCTCCGGATGGCATCGATTCTTCGTATTCCATCCCGGGGACAAACGTGAGCTCGTTTGTTCGCATAGCAGACACGTTTCGGATGGTCCATTTTTCTCCGTTTTGCTCAATTTCCATACGTGGATTACTCATGGCCATCATTTTTCTACCGATGTAGGGCACGCCTGAAATGATTTCCATCTCATTTAATTTTTCACCATTGAATACAACGAAATTGGCAAGGATAAATGAAGAAAAAAGAATTTATTCGCTTCACCGAACTCGTATAACACATTTACTACATACGTACGAAATGAGGCTGAAGTTAGGTAACGTTATTGTAATGACTAACTTTGCGGAAAATCATTATCTCACAATTGCAGGAATGTCTGATTTGAAAGTCAGTAAATCATTATAGCGCAAAATATATTCATATTTTTTGAAAACTTCACTACTTCTAAGTCATTATGAACTTGCAAAAAAGTGATCATCCCCCGTTTCGTTACGTTAACGTTGCTAACTTCAGCCTCGTCATACAAATTGTACGTGAAGCGTTTCGACGATTGTTTATAACTTCTTTTGGTCGTATTTCTTTTTCCAATTTGACTTCACGTGGCTTACGCAAAGATGTAAGAATCGTATAATAATATTATCAACAATTAGAAATATAATTAACGCGTCCCGAAAAATAAAACTTTCATCATTTTGAACGTCACGATTCATGCTAAGTAAAAACCGTTAATTCGTGATTTCGAACTGTTTGAAATTCAGTAAACCGTAATAAAACAAAACACACTCATGTTTTGAAATCTTTCTTCCTTGAAAATCATTGTAAAATTAAGAAAATAGTAAATTTATTCCCAATGTTTCGGTACGATAACGTTGTCAACTTCAATTTCGTTACAGGTACTAAGATAGATTAATTAGTAATGCCAAATTCCCTATCGATTCCTAAGCTGATGCGCAGCTTATACGTAACGTCTGTGTCTAATAATTTGTCAGCATTTTATCACATTACGTTCGTCTTATCGGGCACGTTTCGATACCTATGATAAGATATTGGTGTGATTACAGAATGTGGGCTTTGGATTACGAATCCACCGTATATAACTATATACATATATATGCAATTTTATGACATCCACTTTTTAAAGCTGTCTTGAAATGTCAATTATAGATAGGATATATTCATGATATATACTCTGGAGGTGATTCACATCTTGCAATGTTTATCAATTCGCATATGCCTGCGTCGATTTATGGTGAAATTTTGATTTTTTTATACCGTTTATTATATATAGGATAGTTTTCTTCGTCTAAAATTTCACATTTCATTCACTTATCTACGTCTTAGTATTTTCTCTTTTCCTTTTATTACAACTACGTAATGATATTTGTTTTTTAAAAAATAATTATCACATTGAACGTGATTGTAGGATGATTTCTGCAGCCATAGTAACCTTATCATTGCATCCGGCGCATATGCTGCTACAACAGTATTATATTTTTACGATAAAAGCTCGCGTTGTATCCAACAGGAATATAATATCGAAACATAGTTTGTAGCTGGGTAGTCCATGCATCTAATTCTATTTTCTTTAAATAGAATTTACACCTCCAAGATCTTGCATTAGCCGATGTAAATATTGAATTGTGGATTGAAGTATCGAACGAAAACTGAAGGAAAAAATACTCACCGACAGCTTTGAAGTATTCGTCAAAATTCTCGCTACGTTCGTGACGATAAATACCTACTATATTTGCCATAATTGTGAGATGTGATGTGTTTCGGGTTTCGTGAAAATAATAGAATAAGTCAAACCAATCGTTGTCGAATTCAAAATTTACGTTCTTCTTGAATTTATTAGAAGCTCTTTCGATCTGATTCTTGTTGCTCGAATTGCAGTAGTACAAAACGTTTTTCCACACGCCTCTAGCCTGCTTAAGTACAGTGTTGGAGAAAAGTTATACTTTTAAATGGGTTCGTAGGTAATTCTAACGTGCGAGCGACAATTTTTGTTACCTGCGAACGAAAACCTTATATACGACTGTTTCTTTGTATAACGCCCTCTGTAGCCTCTCCCTCCGCGAATAATATCGCAACATTTCATATCATATCATACACAGGATACTTATCTAATGCATACATACATGTAATGTGATAAAGACGATTTTATATCTACTATATGTATATATTTCCGCTTGATTCATGATTGGATCACCATCCCTTCCATATTAAATTTCTAATAACTCACACGCTCAACTTACAATCGACACATTGAAAGAAAAAAATACAAAGATTATTATAGTATGCAAATACTTGACTGGAATTTTTTACATTTAATTTTTTAATTTATTTTGTTTGTAGTTTGTTTAAATTTTTGCAGTTTTACTGCTGACGAAATTAATGAAATAAGGTCCAACTTATTTGGTAGAAACGTTGCCGTTACAAAAGTTGTTTCATGAAGAAAATAAAAAGAAAGAAAAAATAAGGAATCGAACGTCAAAATTTATCTGCTTAAATTTATGGAATTTCACTACCGTCAAAGTCTTCATCCAAATACAAGTTTTTCCTCTCATCGTCTTATACTCTGTTCCAGATATTGTCCACCTAGTCTGCAATCATACCTTGTCCACTTGGTATTGGATGAAGTGAAGCGGATGTGCAGTAAACAGTCGGAGGCATGTGAATGGCGATTTCAGGATAACAGTAACTATATTGAATGTTATATTATCATATTCTCAGCAAAAGGCTTGCTTAACAAAGCAGTGATGACTAAATTTATATTCTCAGTATAGATATTACTTATTTATAACAGCATACATGACTAAGATGTTATTTACCACACTATATATGTATATACATATATATTTTTTTTTTCTACTATTGATAACCGTTTTATATATTTCAGCTTTCGCACCGCTTAGACTGATGCAGGTTGTGATTGGTAAGGTCAATGAGATCTGCCTACGTTATTTGGAAAACAGTAGGTTAGCGTTACTGCCACCTCCTCCATCCACCCCAATTCCGTTGGTCTCGAGATGCGCCATCAAAAATAGCAGGCGAAAAATGGAAGATCGTCATGTGGTCATACACGACTTACACACCATATTCAGTATTAAGGTAGGTTAAAACAATGTTATAGACAACTGGTAGGATTCCCCTCTTATAGGTAGAGAGAAAAATGAAGTTTTACAATTTGACGTATAGTATTTGATCTTACCTAGTAATTACTATTGGAAACTTGATACATTTACAGGATGATTCTGCGGGACATTACTATGCGGTCTTTGACGGGCACGCTGGGCAAGATGCGGCGGTATATTGTGCAGCTCATCTTCATCAGTATTTAGCGGAGAGTATTCATTACCCTACAGATCCGGAACGTGCCTTGCGAGATGCTTTCCTTACCACAGACGCACATTTTATTGAAAAATCAAATAAACAGGTACGATAAATTTTGCAGATTGCACTCAGTTTAAATATGCATGCAAAGATTGAGTCAGCATTAAGGGACATCATCCATTTTGAAGTATAATTTGATCCCGAAATTAAAACTAATATTCCGATGGTTTTTCTTTTTTTCAACAGAATCTCAACAGCGGGACAACGGCAGTCTGTGCTTTATTGGCAAAAAGAAAGCTTTACATCGCTTGGGTGGGTGATTCTCAAGCCGTGCTTGCTAAACGAGGCCAGATAACTCAACTTGTAAATCCGCATAAACCTGATAGAGATGTGAGTTTATTAGTATGGAAAATAATTATAATCACTCTTGGATCAATTAACTGAATAATTTGCTTCAAAGTTTTCGCCTGACAACGTGGTCGTAGAAAACTACTTGCTCATAATTATCACATTTCACATTTACTCGCGTCGTGCTTATCGTAGGTGATGGTCCGTCAGGGTTAATAGAAATGATGCTTCTATCGTGTAGATTCTTTAGCACAAGTCCCTGCTTGGGGTCTATGAATGGGCGAAAATTTGGTGTCTCGTTGCACACGGTTCTTCCCATCCTCCAGTGGTAAAAAGCCAGATCGGACTCTAGTGGTAATAGTCTTTTTTTTCCTTGAAAGAACGGCTTCCAGTCTTCCTCGCTCAATCTGTGCCTATAGTCGATGTAGCCTGATACCTCGAACCCAAACTTTGTCAAATAGCGCAGAAAAACTATCGTCATCAATGTCCCAAGTCTGTTTGCTCGCTCCCGCAGAGCCAACTCCTGTTGAAGGATATTGGCTGGTGCGATTAACTCTGACGCGAGTTCATAAGGGCTGCGAGTTGGATATAATAAATTCTCAACGGCCTTGAGACGTCTGTAGAATTCTTCCTTCGTCAGAGTCTCTCCTATGCATCTGTAGCCCAATTCCGCTATTGAACGTGCTACCGTCGTACTTCGCAGGTAGCATAGATCAACGGTTGTGACCAGTGAGTCTAAATACTCTTCGTACGTATGAAATTGCAGCAATCTCCGATCTCCGTCAATTTGTGTACCTCTTTGAGTCATTATATGTCAATTGAATAAACGATGAACATAATTGGATTTTAGTCTCTAGCTTATGATTCGAAAGTGTATAATTTCTAAAAAATATGTCCATTGGTACGTAGCCTGGGATCTGATTAACTGTATTATTGATTTTTTTGAATTATCTTTTCCTGAGCCATCGGTTAGATCAAATTACAGGTACATAGAAACAATCATACGCTTATGAAAAAAATTGAAGATCTGTTGATACTGTTGATAGGCAGCTAATTCTGTACATGAGAGCTATTTGTGAAGTAGGCAACATTTGAATTTCCTTCTCACGAAATGTAGCAACAGGAAAATTATCACTTTAGTACTCCTTAACTGAAACCGTAACTGTAACATATGTACTGAAAATGAATGTATGAAAATTTTCAATGGCCTGAGAAAGGGTTTGATTTCCTACGTTTCAAACTAGAAGATACAAAATATCTCGGAATCTTATTTCTTCTGCAACAATTAGCTACTGTTACAAATTAATTACAAAACGGTATCAAATTACAAATTCGTTCTGCTACAATGAAAACGCGCTATTAGCACCTTGTTCCTGATTCATAAATCTAACTGTATTTCTCTTACATGTCCTTATGTACGTATCAATCGTTCGCCTGTTAAAGATGTACTTAACTTTCAGGACGAACGGGAGCGTGTAAACGATATGGGAGGAGCAGTCATCCATTGGGGAATATGGCGCGTAAATGGACAGCTTGCAGTTTCAAGAGCTATAGGTGCGTATTTGTTCCTTGGAAAATAGCTTCATTTTATTATTGTCAAACCATACTTTCGTAACTGTGCTTCTTAATTTTCTTTAATTTTTCTTTGGGACATTCCCAAGCAAAAAAAATCGTAAGATGGCAATCGTGAAACAAAAAAATAGAAGTTGGAAATTGAATAGAATTCAACTGTGACTGACTGCGCCACATAAAACTAGTCCAGCGCTATGTGGAAATGTAGGGATTGGTCTAAATTTCTGAGCCACTAGCAACGTGATCCCGAATCGATGAGGTTCATAAACATTTCATGACTAATCCAACATCAGTCACAATTGTTTACCGCTCCTTTTTATTCATTTACTAGAACATGGCGTACGCTCAACATCAAACTGTAATATCTCGATTACATCTTATTTCATAAAAATCAACATTAAACTGAATGTATTGTACCTTTTACTTTCGTGTTTGCGCGAATTTCTCGAAATATTAGATTTTTAATCAGAATATCATGTGTTGTTAATTGGTTATCTAGTTTTAAGAGTTTAAGAATCTGTAAAATAGAGTTATATATTTAGACTGACGACTTTTAGCTATACTTGTTGTACTTGACGGTTAAATGAGATGTGTTCAAACGAGAAAAAAAATTTCATCCATGGTTTTCACCACGCAATCTATTTATTATTTGTTAAAAAGTTGAGATAGTTATACGTACTTAGAGGTGCGCCAATTGGATCAGCAGCATTGCTATTTCGTTTTCTTATCGTGCGATCATAAGTCATAACAACAATATAGACTATGAATGCTACAGATCTAGTTAAGTATGAAAGTTGTGGTTTACTGATAATTAGTTTATTGGTTACTATGATACAGAGGTATCATTGCTACATACTTACAAAAAGCAATGAAAATGAAATCTAGGCAAAAACATTTGAAATGTACAAAAAATCCGTTAATTTACCAAAACCACATCACAATAACAATACAGGAACAACTTGGGTGTCGCCAGTTTCTGTTGTGAAATTAAGAAAGAACCCCAAGCCCTAGGATCTCTCAGTAATTAGGTATATGTCATGAAGTCAAACCTCGCTGTTTCGTATAGTGATATCGAAACATTGTTCCAAGAGCTACGTACCTACTTAGCGGACACATTTTTCTTGAAAATCAATTATGAATGTTCCAGCGACAAAGTGATCAGAGAGACTAATCTGTCTGTGTGACTGAATAAACTATGTTTCCAGGTCGTTATTCCACGTGAATAATGCGACAGATTATTCTCCCTGATCACTTTGTCTCTGTAGCATTCATAATTGATTTTCAAGAAAAATGTGCCCGCCGCAAGTAGGCACGTAGCTCTTGGAAAGATACTTCGATGTCCGACATCACGACGTGTACCTAATTACTGAGAGATCCTGGGGCTTGGGGATCTTGCCTAATTTCACGACAGAAACTGGCGATACCTAAGATTGTATATATAACGCGAGATGTGCTAAAAACGAACTATCTAATAAGAAAAAAGCTGTTTACTAAACGAGTCAGTCCATTGGGTTGAACCAAAGTAAGAGAACTTTATGCGATAGGTGTGTGATTTGTGACGTAATTCAATGGATTTCAAGAAGACATAATCGTGTATATACATTGTACTACCCTGCGTCCGGTTTATCATCCGCATTTTTGTTCCGTGCGCTTCGCGTTTTTCCTTAATTATTATAAAAGCGGTAATGTCGCAGCGTTGTGTCTCGCTGTGAGAAAGTCGCGTGCTACATATTACACACATCTGTACACTGAGACTTTTTGTGCTGCCTACAACTCACGGTTCCACATGTATCAAACTGAAACTAGCATTTCATACACTAAAATGGTCGGGGTTGATGAGCACGAACATCCGCTTCGCAACGAAACTTTTCCGCTTATTGCTCATATCTTTTATTATCGCTAGAGTCAAACATGGCGTTGGAGAGTTTTTTTTTTCTTTTTTTTCTCAATAATCATGTCAGCAAGCTTGCACCTTTTTCTCCGTAGGTATTTATATTATTTATCTGCGTTATTTTAATTAAATTTTCTTTGAACGCTGCTTTATGCTCTTGGCGTTATTCATTGCAAATTAAACACACATATCAAGGCGATGTGACCAATGCCGTTTAAGGCATCTTTGAGAGAATCAGCACCATGTACGGAATTCCGGTTGTAATTCTGGGCACGTTTGGCTATCGAATTCGTTCGTCATGGAATTGATCGCGTGTGGTTCGTTGGTTGACACAATCATACGTGCATCGCAGTGACGCGGTAGTTCTTGTCTCATATAGCTATCCTTTAAGGGCTCTAGGCAATAGCTTGAATGCATGGAATAATTTGTCTGCCGTTAAACCCTTCGAGATACGTATAAAGCGAAGTTCGCACTTTTTGTCAAGTATGAATCTATGCAGTATCGATATCCGCTGGACAAAGATCATAATTTCTACTCTTTCGACATCTCTTGACTTTCAACATCATTGTATGACGTATATTTCGATTTTTAGCTTATTTACACATGAATGTGCGTGTGACTCATGCACGGTGATTAACGCAACGCGCGAATTCGCTTCACGATATATATTTCGTTTTATGTACGTGAAGGAAGAGCGGTAAAAGGAGACTTTTCATCCATAAAGTTCCATCCAGCTTTTGATCGTCTTGTAAGCTCCAGCTGTTGGAAAAATCACGGCTGAGAAAACCAAACAATCGAGTGTATCTTGGAATTATCACGTATTTTACCGAACGACTCGCGATATTCCATCTTAATCTTCGAAAATTCAATTTCCTTAGACGGTTTTGCGTCATCGCTTTTGCGTTAAACTCTTCAATCATCCGGCGATGTCGATGATTTATAAGTTTTCACGACTTTTTATCAGGCGGTTTCAGAAATGTCTCAAAACCACCTGCGAAACGCCTCAGGGATGAAAAGTTATATTTTTCTTTCGTTCTTCTGAACTGCAGAACTAATTTTTACTTCAGTTATGAATCGAATAAACGAACTAGCTTATACACTTTATACACGTTAATCCTGCCTTTGAACAAACCATGTGGTGATGGATTAGACAAGACCGGAAGTCACCGCTGCGGCACCTCGCTCTTCGTTATTTAAATTACTTTTCATGTATGCGTTCATTAATTAGATAGTTAAATTTAATTAGAACCGAGTGGAATACTGATGCGGTATCGCGTGCTAAATTGCGGATGTGTAAACTTGATAAGAGTCACTAAATTTTTCACTCATATGTGGGCAATATTTTTCTTTCTTATGCTTCTTAATTTTCGATTAATAATAATAATAAGTATATGAATATATAGAAGTAAAACGTCTGAAGCGACTTTGCGCCCAGGGTTAACAATCTTACAAATTGACCCCCATTGTACGTGTCAGATCAATATCCATAATTGTTTATCTTGTTTTCTTAGCTCTCCGGCATGATATTTTTATTTAGCAAACGTACATTCATACAAGTTTATTTTCCAGGTGACGTGCAGTACAAGCCGTACGTAACAGGGGATCCGGATGTAAGATGTATCCCTCTGGATGGGACAGAAGACTTCTTAATCGTTGCGTGCGACGGTCTCTGGGATTTCGTCAGCGAGGCCATGGCTACGACCCTCGTGTATCAACAACTGCGAGAAGATCCTCGTGAGTATAAAAAAAAATACTCAATTTCTCGTATTTCCTGGCTATTATCATGACTGCAATTTGCTTTGATCTTCAGTTAAATTTTATTTCTGCATGCACACATGTGCAATTTACGAATGACACAGGTCAGTAAATAAAAATTTTTGTTTTTCTATTGAGCTTATATTTGAATGAATAAATTTTCATTCTATTCATCGGAGTAATAACAAAAAATCTTCATTCATTACTTATAAAGTTCGCTTTTGTCTTTTTTATGATGATAAATAAGTGTTGGAAATTTTTTGACGATATAGTAGGATTTAAGCAGCAGGTAGCGGCGCGTTGAAATAAAAAGCAAACTTTGTCTAATAAAACAATTTTTTCTTCAATTTTTTCAAGTTTTATTAAACCATGTTAGACGGGGAATCAGCCTCTAGGAAATATTCTATCTCTGTACAATGTTACAGGCATATTATCCTTGATCTTTTAAGTCAAGCCTTGATATGTAATGAAGAATTAGGAACGGGTTCATCAGGGTTCGTTGTCGCGAAGTTGGTATATCCGCGAATCCATTCGCTGTATTATAAGACGCGTGTCCGTCACTCCGGCAAAACCAGGGGATACAGTGGGTTCTTACTTCTTACCTACCTGTACCTCCACGGCGGACGAGAAGCAGAGCATGACTGACAACGAATGCCCGTTACATTGTAACGCCGGCAATACTTACTTACGTTAGAGCTAGCTACATGCAGGGCCTAGGATAGCCTACATGCTTTACCGCAGACTCGCTGAGACATTCGAAACTCGACGTATAGTAGTCGTACATCTCGGTATGATGTTCTAACTACTTGGTGCTACCATGATGTCCTGTACTTATCTAGGTATAAGGTGTCGAGCCGGAAGGCCAGCGCCCCCAACATAAAATAAGGAGAAAAATTAATCGATACGCCGAGCAGACTTGAATTTATGAAATGGGATTAAATCTTGAATTTAGAACGTTTTTTCGGTAGCACTTATGGTTTAGCCACTATTGCAGTGTAAACAATCGAGTTATTTCTTGGGTGGAAATAAATCGTCGATTCCGATTCCGTTTATCGATATGCGTGGGCAAAATAATTAGCGAATGAACCCTATTTTTTATATGGAGGTATTTAAACGTAATTGACGGCGTCATTATATAATCACATGAAGAAAATCGGAGAATCTATATTGCATCCGCCATCTTGAATTTTTGAAAATCGATTCCAGATTCACGATCCGCGAGCCCAAAAACTTATAATTTATGTAAAACACGTTTGTGTGTGAGAGGTAACTCTCTCGGAAATGAATAATTCTTTCCATCTTTACAGTTTTATTTTCAATCAATTTGTTTCCAAAAACAATAATTTACATCGAATCGCAACAATTACTCTCGAGTATTGAAAACCTATTAGCATACTATCAGAAGTAGCAAAAAAACCGCAAAAAAATATGATGAAAAAAATCTTTGAATATCCAAAAAGTGGATACAAAACAAGTGGTAAGAATACTAACCTCTATGACTCGAAGGGTTAAGGGGTCGATTACTATATACTTATACATCCGTGCCGAATTGGAGAAATTATGCCACTCGCACGATCAGCGCTTGCCGTAAAATGCAAATAGACCGAATAATTGCTGGATGAATTATCCTGATCGTGCCTAGCTCGTAACATGATATCCCATTCTTACCTATCTACCGTCCGTAAGTCTCGATCATTAATGTAACGGTCATTCTGCTGTTTTACATGTACGTATTGTACATTCATATCTACCTCATTCCACTGCCGGTGCTCACCAACTTTTGTACTGGTAGTGTCAAATTTACAAAGCACATGTATTCTTAGCGTCTCATACGATCATTGTCGTACCTTTATTGGTGTTGGATCCATACCTAGACGAGATATTCCCATTTCAAGCCATATGCTTTACGATCGGCCAGATCCAACCAATCTTGTATGCGATATTGATTTTTAAACCACGCCCCATGCATACCACGTTGCACATCTCTGCATGATTCGATTAAATTTAGTGATACACAAAAAGGTATGAATTCTGTAATCAGGGTGGCGATATCGGTTGGTTTTCTAAGACCCCCCCTATCTATCTATCCAGTTTTGGCTCGAAGCTGGCCGAGGGGGAATCTGAGGATTCGCTTGAATTACAATTGTAATTATACCGTTATGAAAATGCACGCTTCTCTATTCCAGCCTAGATGTTTAGTCTAGATTAATAATCTAGAAATTATAGCTTCGGTATGCCCCGTCGTACTTCAACAACCGTTGCACGCAGGAACAATGATTGCATACATCTATTTCCTCCGACTCTATAACCGTTGCCATCGCTTTATTATATATCTAGATGAAATAACGAAGCCACGACAAATCGGCGTCAAAGCTCAATATACTCGAATTTTTCATGGACAATAATAATTGTTGTCAGGTGGGCTATAATCATGGTGTGCATAAAAAAAATTTACGCATATTAAAAATGGAATATCTCCAGAAGACGAGAAAAATTCTAGTATAGTTTCGAGAATTTTTTAAGGCGAGGAAAATTCAAGGACATTTCCATGACCACTGGAACACGGTACATAATTCTTACGTTTATTTCTACAATTGGGCTTGGAACAACGAGAAATTCCCAGTAGTCAAGATACATAATTGGTAGAAGAAGAAGAAGAAGAAAAAAAAAAAAAAAACACATAGCTTGTATTTATTTGTGTTATTATATGTATAGTACATGCCCGTCGTCGTCGTCACAGACGTCACGGGTCGGCTGCGTACCAAAACAAACCAAATAGGAAACAAAGTTAAGCGAAGCGGAGCAGAGGCATGCCGAGGTGGCGAAAGACAAGTGTGTAAAGCGAGGCAAAGCGAGGCAAAGCGAGGCAAAGCGAGGCAAAGCGAGGCAAAGGATAGGAGCTGGCTTCGTAAGTATTGTGCGGTTCTAGCGCAACGTCCGGCCCGGCTACGTCGTCCATCCTCGGAGAATCCATCGAAACTACAGACACAGAGACCGCGGGTAGCTGGTGCCGGGTGCCGGGTAACGCTGCTGCATCGCTTCTCATTCACTTGGCATCTGTTGGCCGAGAAGCGCGTTCCACCATCGGATATAGGTATACCTACCTCGAATAATCCCTGAGAATTATTTGCCCGTACAGGCGTCGGCCCCCTCCTTCCTAGTCCTTACCTGGCTACGGTTGTTATGATCTGCACCCCCGTTTCATCCTATTCCTAATTCGAGGCTCCGAATCATATCACGATTCAAGCCCAGGGACAGCTACTCGCAGTTCACTGCCGACGAGATTCAATCTCGTTCAGTTCGCGTCGTCGTGCGGCTTCGGTTTTAACGCCGGGGAAAACGCTGCAGGTACCTACCAACCTACCAACCAACCTACCTACCTACCTACCTACCTTCTCTGTACCCCAAGACGTCCAGTGCTTCGTTCTTTGTTCGAAACGTGAAACGCAATTCGGATTGATATTATATTTAATCCGTTAGTTCGTTCCGTGCGGCAAGTGAAGTGTTAACTCGTTACTAATTGTTCCTCACCCTGGAAGGATTCGCAGCCTAGATAACTTGGCGAGTTTGTCAAACGTCGTAAACACGATACGGTTGAAAATTTAATTTAAGGTAAGTTCAGAAATAAAGGGAGACGGACGTTATCACTTCCCAATGTCAGACTTATTTATAGATTTAGATATATGTATATATATACATACATGTATTCACCGGTACGTTATATGTATAATGTATACGCAGTATGCGGTGATTCATCGGCGTGCAGCCGCGACTCGATGTGTTAATATTGTGGTTTAATGCTTAACTAACTTCAATTATCTCTTTAGAATCACGATGCCATAAGTATTTCCCCGTTCGATAGTGTTTCGTTGATGGTTTAGAAGTTCTTGCCCGATTGTCAGACATGTGGATACGGATTTACCAAAATGCAGTTCGTTACATTTACGATTACCTGCAAAATCCTAACGCTTTTAACAAACTATTTAAACGAGGAGGACGTTAAAGCTTGCAATTCATAAACCTTAATACATATGTATATAGAATTCTGCCTTCTCTTCATACAGTTATACGTGGTTCGATTGGGTCAGTAATCGATTTCTCGAGTCTCTTGCGTTCGGCGTATTTTGAAACTTTACAAATTACTGACTCGAGCTTTTCATTCCCGGCAAAGCTACCACCACCTCCTTCTCATCCATCTCAATCTGCGACGCAAGGATGATTGTTTTCTGTCTCTTTTCACACAAATCATCTCTGACTCTGACAATGAGTCAGGCTGTGAAACGAGTATTCATTCTACTTCTTCTTCTTCTTCGTCATACATACTCGCAGAATAAGTCGCGCTTATCCGAGTTCACAATCTGCCTGCACTCGAGACCTCGTCTCGTCTGAAATATCGAAATATTCTATAATAAATACCGTCGATCGAATTTAAGCTTTGCTACCAGATGTTGGGGGGGGGGGGGGGGGGCTGTTTTTCCTGAATCCGTATATGTACGATTGTATTTCAAGTCTCCTTTTTATTTGCTGTTTATTTATTTATTTTTTAAAGTTTTTTGAATTAACGCAAATACACAATAAGTCTGTTTTTCGTAAAGGTGAATACAATTATCATATTAGTGATCATGACTAAAAAAAAAAAATCTATTTTTATTTATTTATTCCTTATATCGCTCGAATTTTTCGATTATCCGAGTTACAGTGTGCAGGAATGACAATTATGAGCTCGGATCAGAAAAGTTGCACATTATATCAAGTACTGCGAGATTTTTCGAGTATAAGGTATTAAACATCTGCCTGAAGTTGGCCGCGGCAATCCCCAGACGGTATTATTGACTGAAGCTCCCCCCCCCCCCCCCCCCCCCCCCCCGCCGTCCGTCGGCCTTCGTCGCAACACGTCGGCTTCACCTGACGCATATATTCTACCATATAGGTGTAGAATAAAATTGAAAAATGCTTGGCGTAAACTCGTCTTACTTCAGATGATGCAGATGCAGGGATAAATTGGCGAAGTTTGTTCCACGTGAATTACGGTTGCAGGAATATTGTTGAGCTGGAGGCACGAGAAGCGGTACTCGGAACGATCATACCGCTGCGCTGTAGGTTTTTCAAACCTTGGATAAAGTCGAGGCGAGGAGGCCGGTGGTTGTCTTGCTTCAGTAACTACGTCTTATGCTTTCGTTTCGTTCGGTTCCGCGAACTCCATTGTTTAATGATCCTGGTATTGCGATTAAAAACTATGCCGGGGCTGTTGCCAAGGGTATAAATATACACGCAAAACATATAATATATAAATATATATGTATAGTATCGTATATATATATATATACACATATACATATATATATATATAATCGTTTTTCAATCAACACCCCCATCAACCGTAATTGTAACACAATGTCTCGTTTTCCATATCACAATATGCATGATTGTTGGCCTTTATTTGCCAATTTCTCCTGCAACGTATACCTACTTGGCGGTAATTTGTTGATAATAGTTATTGTTGGAACGGTGACCGCGATATCAGAGCAAGCGTGGCATGCCGGCAATATATTTCGATTGAGAACCACTGAAGATTTTCGCGATTCTCAGGCTCGACGCGACGGGCGTCGGATCGGAGCCCCGGGGTTTAGTTCGCAATCCATGATTCATCGGAGCTACGTTGTGTTATATTGTGTAGGTATATATGTATATGCAATGCTTGTATAGGATCACGTATATTTCACACCGAGGAATCGCTGCGATCAATTTATTCGTTATGCTCAATGAGCTGCAGCCGCTGCAGGCATAGGCACTCGAGTCTGGCTAAAGAAGGATTTGAAAAAATCTTCTCATTTTCTCTTTTTAATATCTTCTATCTTCTACTGCAGGTGATACTTTAGGTACAGAAACTTCCAGCAGAAGACATAAATAATCATAAACAGTTATACATTTTTCATCACTCGTTGTAGACAAATTATTTTATCAATCAATCTTTGTCTTGGTTAACATTGAGACGGTGAGAAATTTTTGATATTTTAAAAAACAAAAAATAACAAAAATGATAGAAAAGTATCAGCATCGTCTTTGGAAAATTTTATGACAACGACACTTGACGGGTGAAATAGAGAACTGTGCTTTGGGATAAGATAAAGTTTATTCATTTATTTGGAACAAAATTAACGTGGAAAAAAAACAAACAATTTAACGCAAGTATTATACTTTTACAAGTAATAATTTTTTTCGTTCACATTTGAAATTCAAGTTATATGTATAAATGCCTATAAGGCACTTAGCAACCGGACTGACTGACTGACTTTCTCGTTAGTTTGTCTGTAGTTAATGGGCGTCTGTTTTACACACATACATCCGAATACGAGTTCCAGTGTATGCAATACGTATACATACAGAAATTCTCTTATAAACTACACCAGACTTTTCTGATTTCCTTAGTTATGAAAAACTGACATAATTTTACATAATCCAAGACCTGTTGCTTTGGCTTTGATAAAATCAACAAATCGAGTATCAAATTCTCATAGAATTGTTAAACGATTTTCCGCACCTATATAGGCGCAGGTAGAAAAGTATTGTTTCCGGTGTATCGATCAAGTGCCTAATTTTATCTAATTTTATAATCAAGTGCTGCGATGCGATACATTTGTTTCCGCCTGTCCCACTTTCTCGGAGAATGCGAATTGAAAAGGAATTTTTCGGCACGACGACGTGAGAGTTCCTACAGAAATAGACTGCACGTACCTACATACCTACGTGTTATATATTATATGCGATATATCGTAAACTTTTTTTTTTGCGACGTTTTGCGCTCATCGCACACAGACTTTTATACTCGAGTTGAAAAGCGTGTGTTACGCTATGCCAGAGGACTAATTATAGCCTCGCGAGTAATACCGGATAGTTACATGAGTCATATGCTCATGCCGCACATTCCTGCACAGACTCTTGCATTTATCCACAGAAATCTCATTTTCGTTGCACTAAATACAAGTTTTTACAGCATTTCTGTTACCTTGTAGGAAAGGTTGGGGCAATGTGTGGGCACCTTAACAAAACAATGCCTAAAATCAGAATAAATTATTTACTTTTCATATAAAAAATTATGTTAAATTATTATTATATAACTTTCACGAGAAAATTTTTTTAATCATAAATTCAAATTCAGAAAATTATTTTACTTTGATCAGTTGAGAGTAAACTACAATTTCAAACGTTTCGCGTTATCAGTTGTGCAATAATAATACTCGAGTAAATGTTTTTCGAATAATTCTTTTTTTTTTTTTTTTTTTTCAAGTCAATTTACAATTTAAATCCTCAAGTCGCGTCCACAATTACTCGCCACTTTACTTTCGCAACCGTCTATTACAATTTGTAAAGGCATTCATTCGTTCCTAAAAAAAAAAAACTGTAATTTAAAATTTACTCTATTCGCAAAATAATTTGTTCTGTAAAAGATACAAAATTGCACAAACGAGGAGAAATAAAAGACACAAAAAAAAAAAAAAAAACAGGATACTCGGTTATTGCGTTCGATGCCCGCTATAATTATTGTTTCGTATTAATTCACTCCGCGTGTCTGGATTATATGATGGTTTATCGAAGAAATCATCCAACCGTCAATAAGGTAACGTTCCTGGCCTGAAACGTTCGCCTGCCAATTGATACTATCTTTATTATTATTGTTGTTGTTGTTGTCGTTGTGATTTTATTTCTCTATCATCGTCATTACCGTACCATGTCTGCAGTTATTATCGCATCCCAACACCTAGAATTATTGAGAAAGAAAATTTGAACACTTGTGATAAGTTGTTGCGCGAAAGTGACCTGTTTTTTTTTTATATCGTGGCATGGTTATAGATTCGTTTAATACGAGTTATATATGAGGTATTCCATCCCAAGTGTGTAAACTCGTGACCCTCACACTCTCGGATTTTTTTTATTTTTTTTTATATGAGCGCATTGAGCCTAAAAGACACTCTCATATTTTTTTTAGATTTTTTCAAACATCCCTTATTTAAAAAAAAAAAACACCATTTTTTTTAAATCTGAAAAAATTCTCAAAAAACCGTGATAAAACATAAAAATTTTCAAGCGATCACCCGTAGTGGGCAGATTTTTTTAAATGTGTTTTACAAGCTATTAACGTTCACGAAATTCCAAAAAATTCTCGAATAGCTCACCTTGATCAGATATTGAATTATTTCGGTACTCAAAATGAATATTAATTGATAATATAAAATTCATAATTGATAATATAAAATTCATTTTGAGTACCGAAATAATTCAATATCTGATCAAGGTGAGCTATTCGAGAATTTTTTGGAATTTTGCGAACGTTAATAGCTTGTAAAACATATTTAAAAAAATCTGCCCACTACGGGTGATAGCTTGAAAATTTTTATATGTCATCACGGTTTTTTGAGAATTTTTTCAGATTTAAAAAAAATGGCGTTATTTTTTTTTAATTTTTTTTTTTTTTTTTTCCGAAATAAGGGATGTTTGAAAAAATCTAAAAAAAATATGAGGGTGTCTTTTAGGCTCAATGCGATCATATAAAAAACAATAATAAAAAATCCGAGAGGGTGAGGGTCACGGGCTTACACACTTGGGATGGAATACCTCATATACAATATATATATTTATATACTTAGCGTACGCCGAGGTATGCATGGCTATTATGTACTACGTCGAAGCTATCATACACGACGTGGATCGCCTTGCAAATGTGGATGCGGTTCACCGGCCGATTGACCTGCCTGACCGCGTGATATCCTACGATGATTAATTATAATTCCTTAATTAGCCGGGAAATCTGTCATATCCGGGATTCGATTTTATTCTTATACGTAATATTGTGGTCTGACGTATAAGCGTTATTATTTTATACCGTTTGGAGAAATGAATTAATCTGGTGACAGTGAAGCTCTTCATGTATAAAACTTTATCTAATAACGTTAAATCAGGTATTTTAATCAACCTTCGCCACTACGAACTTTTATCGTAACGATTTAGAGTTTCTTGTTTTACTATAGAGCCAATTTTGCGGTTGTCAAGTTAACACTTTTACTATAATAGTGCGGTATTGAAGTATTATTACCACATTTTTTGGATCCTTAGACAACTTTTCAACATATTTCTTTGCGCTTTTTTTCATATTTCTGATAGTATACTAATAGGTTTTCAATAATTGAGAGTAATTGTTGCGATATAATGTAAATTATTGTTTTTGGAAACAAATTGATTGAAAAAAAAAAAACGGTGAAAATTGCATTATGAATTGCCGAGAAGGTTACCCCTTCATACGTATACAAGTTTTACAAGAATTATACGTTTTTCGGATTGCTGATTACGAATCTAGAATCGGATTTAAAAAATTTAAGATGGCACCGCCATCCATTACCGAAACATTGAACAACATAAATTTTCACTCTCTTCCTCACCAGAAAACCCTAGAAGCTGTGAAAATTTTTTAACTTTATATAATATGTAAAAATTGTTGAAAAATTATATATTTTTTCAACTTTTCTTCAAGATTCCATCACGAACTTACGCAGTTAAAAACTTAGACCTCTCCTTAACGTCTAACATGTTGTTAAACATGTATAATCCATGGTAAACGTATCAAATAAAAATGAAAGATTGCATCATCTGTCCGCGGATTTCTGGTTTGGCAAACAGCTTACTTACTTACGACAAGAAAGGTTAGCTCGTCGTCGCGTCATTGGTTTACATTTTTCTCGTGTCCCGTAACGTCATCCTCCCCATCTGGACGGCTTCCTTCTGGCGACGACGTTGCTATGCGAGCTTTACTGTACCTAAAACTCGCCGGTGTGCCTGCCGTCGGACGTCTACATATACCAGCTGCTACTTCTACGTGACGTCGCGCGATGAAATTACGAAAGTAACTACATACATTGTATCGCGATGAATGACACTCTCCAGGGTAACGCACTCTCGTTATACCTTACAGTAAAAATTCGCAGTTCATACCAATAGCGCATTCCACCTGTACACCGATACTGGTTTGTATTGCGATAACAATCTAAACCAATATACCCTTGTACGCGCTATTCCAGTTTCAGAATCTACCTTTGCTAGCATACAGGCGGACTCCTTATACATTTTATACTCGCCTCACTAACAGGGGATCGAAATCCGACCATATACCAGTTGGACTCGTATCTGGGACTCTCTGACTGCGAAGTCCGAATTAATTGCATCGACTGTTAGTTTAATATATATATATATATGTGTGTGTATATTAGGGTGGCGCAAAAAAACCGTTTTTTTTTTTTTTTTTGAGTCTCGTGTGACAAAATGTTAGTTTTTGATGTTTTAAGAGCCCGCTTCAAAGGACAGCTGAAAAAAAAAATTTTGAGAGGTCGCTCCAAATTTTTTTAAATATCAAAAATCTTCAAAAAATTTAATTAAAAAAGTTATATTTTCAGTATTTTGTTTGATTTTTAATTCATCTCGTGGTGTATTGTTATCGATTCTTTCTTACTAAATTAGAGAAAAAAAATTTATGAAATTTTAATATGAATATTAAAAGGTCGCTCGAAAAGATCTAAAGAAATGCACCAAAAAATTGAAAAAAAATTATCAGCGACCCTTTCAAAATTCAAATTTTGAACTGAAACTTTTGGAAACTTATTTTTTTTTGTTTATAAAATTATACCGTAACGAGAAAAAAAATATAAAAAAAAAAAAATCGATTTTTGACAATTTCTGACGTTTTAAAAAATGTGGAGCGACCTCTTAAAAAATTTTCATTTTGTCACACAAGACTCAGAAAGAAAAAATAGTAGGTTTTTGTGCGCCACCCTAATGTATATGTATATACTGAATTACTAACGACTGAATGGTTCAATGCGCATGCGCAGAAATTTTGGAGCCGCAGCAGTTGTTTTGACAGGATGACCAATATTTTTACTCTTTTAACGTTCGTTCGAATAAGATGGTGAAGTCCGAAAATGTAAATTTGGTGAAACGCTTTGAACTGATGATACTTTTATAGAATTATGAGGATGAAACTGAACGGCATTTTCCTATTTCTAAAAAGTTTGGCTGATAGCTCTTGAAAATATTTTTTTAGGTTACGTACATTGCGGTGACCTGTCGTCTGAATTCATGAATCAAGTTGGTCCCCCTGACGAAACAACTGCTCTTGCTATAGAATTTCAGCACATGCGCATCTATGTGTATGGGGCGTGCCACGTCAAAGATCTAAATAGGTTGAAGAATTACATTAACTTCGTGATTCATATTCTATGGTCATAAATCGGCTCCAAATCTACATACACATAACTATATTCCGATATTTCCGGCAGTTTGTAAGAGAGGTTAATTCATTGTCGCATCAGAGTCACAGAACGCAGGCGCAGATATTTCTTCCTGCAGATATTGGAAAACGTCTTTATGACGTCAGAGCCTGTTTGTCGGCGCCATTTTATCCCCACATAACCTAAGTTTTTAATTTTAATGAAAGTCAATCGTAATTCTTCCGCTTTAAAATCACTCGTGTCACATAAATTAGGTAATCATAATCAATAATAAACCTGTTCTATTATCCAAACGCGAAAAACGACGGTCAACGGTCAGCTCTCAGTCTGATTGCATTAGTTTGACTTTTTCCCACCAGATGTCGCATTGCAAAATGACAATCCCAATACAACCACAACCACATACGTACGGTGCAATCCCTTCGGAGTTAAGGAACGCTTACGTTTATTATCGCAACTGTACGAAATTCCACTTGGAAGAAGAAGAAGAAGAAGCAGAAGAAAAAGAAGAACTATACGAAGTTTGGTTTCTCTTTTCGCGCGGGTTTCCTGGCTGCTGCAGGATGTTACGTCATGTTCCACACGCCTTCTCCCTGGTATCATATGCCGCTCACGTTTCGATTGTTTCGACGAGGATCGTATAGTATATACATATATATATATATATATATAAATATATATATATACGTATTCTTTGCTGTCGGTTGCTAAAATCGATTGGGGGTGTAACATGGAAATTATTAGATACTTTAAAAAAAAAAAAAAGAAGAAGAAAACTAATATTTAATAACGAAATTATTCTGCATCACGCGAAGTATGTGCTATACGTTAATTCAATCAACAGTTGGCATATCAGCAATCCGCCAATGCTCGGGCTCATCTTGTCGACTATATGAGCCATCCGACAACAAACAAGTACAAATTTTCTATACACCTTACGCGCTTTAGCGGTTGTATAAATTTACGATACATATACACACATTGTTAATCGTTATCGTTGAAATCGTCCAAAGATATCAAAATTTCATCACCTATATGTGTTCACTATACCTTATACCGCAAGGTTTTTGATATCCTGAATGTAATAATTATCCTGTCAAGATCCTCAAACTTAATGTATATATTTCTTTCGTTTCTTTCTTGCAAAAACTTAAACTTGCGTCAAACATTTAACGTAAAGAGTCGTGCAAAAATAGTGTGACGACGTCCCGTCGGTCGTGTCGCGCTTCGTTATTTATATACATATATAAAGAGTACCTATAATAACTAATAATACAATCTGTAACTATAAGTGTTTGAATATATTTCTCTATACTTGCGATAATTAAATACTTTACGAGGTGATAAAAAAAAACAAAAAAAATTCAAAATCAACACCTATCAAATTGTTTTTTTTATACCTAACTCAAAATCGGACCGGCGGGGGGGGGGGGGGGGAGTAAAGGTGGTGCTGAGGTCTGAAGGTAGCTCCGATTGACGCGGACAGCCCCGCCTATGTTGCACGTTATGTATGGAGCACCTACATGGCATACACCATAACGTTGGTGGGTGGGGCGGGGAGGGGGAGTCGGAGGCCAGACGGGGTTGAGGAGTGAGTCACGCAGCCGTCGGCTGCTAGAAGGGGGGGGGGGGTTAGGGGTGGCCGGTGGGGAACAGGACTCCGTAACCGGTGGAATCTTCTTCAGTTAGTCGCGAAACGCCACGCCCGTTGTGTGAGATATTCATGCACGATTCTTAATCTTAACTTCGTATATAAATAAAAAAAAAAAAAAAAAAAAAAAAAAAAAAGGTACATACATTCGTATATAGGATAACCCATCATATTCCTCGATTCGTCAATTAAATTTGTATATTGAAATAAATTTCATACAACGCGAGTCTCGTATTTTCTAATGTATATACTTATATGTATGTATATGTATGTATATATAATTATATATATATATATATATATATATACTCATGCCGCCATCTCTCGCGTATTATTAGTGTCGTGGTTTTGGAGTAAAAAGAAAAAGAAAAAGAAAAGAAAAAAATACAAACACACACACACGCACCTTGTTGTTACAGAGTTCATTTAACGATTATAGGTATCGCGATACACGGGTCAAACGATGTTTGCGAATTTTATTTTATTTTTTTTTCTTTCACATCGATAAGAAAAATTATCGAAAGATTCGTATTGACATATTTTTTCATCTAATTTTCAGTTCTTTTTATATTAGTTTATAATTGTCAATTTTCTTCACGAGTAACACTCCACAAATTTATCACGCGAAATAGATATATATATAAATATATATATAGCTACTTGACGATTCGCGCTAATGTATAATCGTATAACGTTATTATAAATTAAACAGATGGCTTACAGTTCAGCAGCAACAGCAACAGCAACAACAGCGGAACAGTTATATTTTTTGCCGGCAGGCCTTGATTTTTCATTTCCGTTATTAACTAGAGAAATCTATTTGATATACTTTACACATTTACTATACTTGGCTTTAGTTATGTGAATTATATACCATAGTGTGTAAAATGATCATCTGTGTGGAACGTTCGTGAATAAAATTAATGTGCAGTATCGACGAGGGGGGAGAGGAGTGGCAGGAGGGGGGGGGGGGGGGGGAGAAAAATCGGAAATTGAAATCTCTGTTGTATTGAGATTCAGACCATCGACCCGAGACTGTGTGAGGGTGACTGTAAACTGATTATTATTAGTTTCAATTAGTTAGTTGGGACGGGAATTTTATCCGTTTATTTTGACGAAACCAATTGTTTTTAAATATTGTTGTTGTTGTTGTTATTATTTTTATTATTTATTATCGTTGACGGCAATTTCGTCTTTTCGCCGTCTGTCAAGAAGCCTGTAGGTACTAATGTAAGGTGTGGAACTCGTCTGGCACCTAGCGATCGATGCGACAAACTCTGCGTGCTTCGCTGAAAAATATACTTGAGATTTATTTGTGAGTTTAAATTAGATTTTCTTCACCAATAATTTACCTACGAATATAACTCGATGCTTGACGGGATCATTTTTAATCGTTTATCAATCAAGTCTATCGTAGTTTTTGTTAAACGAAAAACGATAGGATGAATCGTTTTTGAACCAATGATTAAAAAAAAAAAAAAAAAAAAAAAATTAAAAAAAAAAAATAATGATATCATAAATAAAAGATATAAATTTTTAATATTCGCAATTTGGTATCATAGATTTTTAGAGGCTTGAGATTTCTCGTTTATATATATGGTATATCTTCTTATCTATGATTTGTCAAGTTTGTGTCATTTATATAATTTATATTGTAAAATGTTACATCGTGGATTAACATTCTTATGATTTTGAAAGAGAGAAAAAAGAAAAAAAAAAAAAAAAAAAATGCGACAAATACTTAATCGTTTGATAATTTTTAATAAGGATAAATGATTAGACCTACGAGAGAAAGTATTATTTGGTATATATAGGATATTTAGTTAACAATCTTTTCTTGTTTTTTATTTCTTTTATTTTTATATATATATATATATATAAACGTTATAATACCTCGATTGTTAATTAATTCATTTTTTGTTCTTTCAAACTACGAGGTGAATAATTTACATAATGAGACATTAGAGACATAGCTAGTAGCTTCTGGCTGTCACGATGACTTTGTGTTATGTGTACCTATATTGTAGACGCATGTAACTCGATATTTCCTCTTCTTCGTCTTCTTCGTCTAACACCATCGATAGTTTTTCAAGTGATCGGCGTGTTACTTACTATACTATATATACATATACATATACGTATGTATAGAAAACGCGGTCGAAAAAAACTCGCGCGCTGTTGATATATACACTTATAAATTATACAACAAATGAATCGTTTCTGACGTATACTTAACAACAGTGAACAAATGATTTAAAAAAATTAGTTTCTCGTTTAGACGAGAACTACGCGATGATAAGTAAATTTGTAACTCATTTACGTTCACTAAAATATTCTCTTTTTATCTATATATCGTCTATGTTTTTATATATACATATCATTTTCTCTAAAGTCTATATATCATTACGATCGTATTCGATTCGTCGCATCGAACGAACCAGAAATCGTTAGAAGTTTTTACTATGAAACAAGATACATATTATATATATACACCTGCAAACGGTTATTTGATCGTTATACATATATATTTATATCTTAGGATGGTCTTTAAATGGAAGATCATGTTCGATGATGATAAATCAGTTCCTGATGTAAAAAAAAAAAAATTATCTCTAATTTTTTCACACTTCTAATCTCACCCCTGAGTCTCCCTGTTAGATCGTTTGAGAATTCCGCTCGAAATAAAAATCTAAAAAAAAATTAGAAATCTGTTTTTTTTTTTTTTTTTTTTTTTTTTTTTTTTTTTTTTTTTTTTTTTTAATTTAAAGCTGATCTACGACCATCCAACATTGAAATTCCAAAAAACAGAAACCATTCAATGTGCGACGTACTTGCTGTTCAAAATTATTCACATATTTTTCTCAGTTGGTGTAAAAAAAAAAAAACCACATTTATTGTCGTTCAAGAACGAAATTGGACCCAGTGAGCGCGGGGGGGGGGGGGGGGGGGTCGTGTGTGAGTGTCGAGGGGTGGAAGGAGGGGATGAGGTGCGTCATCCGGCAATAGATTTGCCAGTTGGCGTAGGCGTGGTTTTCGACTGACCGACAGTAGTCGGCACGTGTCTCCTCGTCTCCGTTCATTCGTTCTTCTTGTTTCTCGCCCTAATCGCTGCACCGTTTTTTTTTTTGGGGGGCCGGGGGGGGGGGGGTTAATTCACGTCGAGTGATTCATCTTATAACTCTATGGTTTCACGTGTCTCCGTAGGCATAATACATATATATCGTAATCAGTATTAGGTACTTTAGAAAACTGTCCAGCGGAGAGTATAGTGTCGTTACATGATAGATCATTTGATTAGAAGATCGTTAGATTCACCTTTCTTACGTATTATTATGTGAATGTATTAATTCAACGATCGGATGGTTTATTGTTGTATGGATAAATTTGTCAACGTTTCGCTCTGCGGTTATTCTTATTTCTGTTAATTAATATTGGGGAAGTAAAGAAAGTTACAAATAGTTGATCAGTTTTGAAAACACGATTCAAGTAAGGTGTATCACTGTTTTTTATACGTTTAAATCTTATTATTCACACTTTTATTTTACAAAATTCTAAAATTACGGTACAAATTGGAGAATTTCTTGATTATCGAAAGCAATTTTCTGGAGGGTCGTTAGACACTAGAATTATTATTTTTTTTTTATGGTTCAAAAAATGAAAAAAAATTGTCAGTAGTTAGGAGAGGCTAAATAACTGGTACACTTAACTTACAGATTCATTTTCAACGACAAGGATGCCAGGATGGTTATATCCTATGTCATTAACTACTGTCTAGCCAAAGACAAACCGATTATATCGCGTTGCAGACTGATATTGCTTACGATATATGCTTATGTGCAACTCGGTTATAATCATGCAAAATTCAACCTTCGAGAGGACATCGGCACTCCAAGTCAAGACGCTTTAGTCTCTCTTTCTTTCTTTCTTTCTCTCTTTCTCTCCTCATTCCCATTCCTCTTTGCGTTGGCAGAGCGCAGATGCCGAGACGCTGACTGTGTGCCTCTCCTTCGTTTATCGCCCTTCTCGACACACTTGTTGGTGGTGGGTGGAAGAAGAGACCCAACTAAATGTGATTGCAGAAGACTCGGTGCATCCTTTCTCGCTTTCTCCTCCTCCTTTTTCATTTCAAATATCAATTTTTTCCACTTCAGTTTTCAAATCTCCAAAACAGCTTATATAGCTCCACGACCATCGAGACTTAACGACTGCTAATATACACTTACAGACTAAAATTATATGTTTATATACGTATACCACATAGTCTGAAAGATGATAATAGATAGCGGAAGGAACAGAGACGAGGTGGAGGAGGAGGAGGAGGAGGAGGTGGTGAAGGAGAGCCCCAAGATCCCGCGATCCATATCCCTAGGTATACACTGTGTTATTGCGGGCAACTAGGAGTTCTGAACGAGTCCAAGCGAAAGGCTCGCAACGTTAGCGGGGGCAGGATGAAAACCGGCCGTTGCGTTGCAGCAGAACAGGGAATGGATCGCCGGGTGTCGAGGGATCCCAGGTCGTTGCTCTGTCTACTTACTCCTGCTCCGACTCCGACTCCTCTTTGGCGCTATAGGTACCCATCATCCTATAACGTACACTTATACACCAGCTCCGCCTAACATTTTCCAATGACGCGGGCCCACACCGCGCTCTGAGCGGGTGGCACAGACTATTAAAATATCCACGACCTCCCCAACATCTCATTATATACACCACGTAAGCATCTACAGGAGGATTTTTTTTTTTCTTTACACTTATTTATTGGGGTGCTCCCAAATTCTTTTAGAATTTTTCCGAAATTTTAACGAGACGCCACCCCTTCCGCCTTTGGGGTGGTTCGTTTGTTTTTACTTTCAACCCAAACCCCCCCCCCCCCCCCCCCTCTTCGTTTTTGTTTTTACTTTCTCAAGGTGCCACTCGGGAAAATTTCTGACGAATACTGACCAAAAACAAAATTAAAGGAAACTTTCGTAAAGGTTGGAGGAGGTAGAAATGAGTATCGATCTTACTATTCGATTAAAAAAAAAATCTCAGCATCGTCGGTGGAGCATTTTTTTTTTTTTTGTCAATTGTTTACTGATATCAAACTCACACAAAATGTGTATCAAAAACTCGTGTATTTTGAATGGAAAACTTCACAGTCTTTAGTTATTTTATGTTTGTGCAAATCGGTCGGACATTTCAATGTTTTTTGTCCACCTGCACGTTGCACTGTTATGACTTATAAAAAAGTTCGATTGCCACATGATTAATTTGGTTTATAGATGGCTTGATCTCGTTTTAATTAACTGCGGAATTCGTTCCCGATCCACAACGTATATTACCTACGTATTGCGTATAATACCGGCATCAGTTAAATAAACTGGAAGAAGTTCGTTCGACGCACCTCATTTCAACCACTTAATCGTCAATTGTATGTAATAACATTGCGCGCGCCCCCCATATAAGCAGACATAGTCAATTAATATGAGAAGCTCTTAATTATCCCTGGCTTTGTTGGCACGCGAGAATAATTAGTGCGTTGAGATAAATAAATGAAATAACGTTCACTAAGGAATTCATTGCCAAACTCAAAATCACTTCTCGCGCCATTCTCATCTATCAGACGTAGAAATTTGAAATTTAAAAAATACGGTGAAGTGATTTTGAAGTTGCAGTGCATGACTTTCGCACTTCAATTTTCCATTTATATATAATCCATGGTTTCTTCGGCTTCTGCTTACAGGTGACCTTGAAGTCGTTAGTCAACGTCTTGTGTACTTTGCAAGGAGCCAGGGATCGACTGACAACATATCAACGATCGTCGTATTCCTGACGGATCCTTGTCAGATCGCGGCACGACATCCATCATCCCATCCGCTGCTCGCGGATGTCCAACTGAACAACATGGAGTCGACGAATCCTTTCCTCAGTAACGCCAACGGTCTGCAATTCGACGAGAATCCGTTCGGCAAGCAACATCAGCAACAGACCAACGGCACGTGTGGCGCTACTGATAACGATGACAACCATCGTTACGACGGGCATTTCGACCCAACGAGCAACGGGAAACATCCGAATGGCGCAACCCAGTACGAAAGTAACGCTGCCAGTCCATCGCGGAACAACGACCAGGACGACGACGACGAGGATGACCTTGGTCCCGAAACCGACGTCGACGCTGTAGACGAAGGTCTCGTACCAGTACCATCTAACGAGAACATCTCGCGCGAGCTTTTCCCCGAAGAAAAGCACCGCGATGACCAGGAGCTATTCGAATCCAAAAGTGAAACGGTTGTTTCGCATTTGCCTGCAGGTAAATTTTTTATTCCTACTACAATCTTTTCTTAAATTTTTTATTGATACTTTTTTCTATTAGATTCAGCAATCTTTTGCTTTTCTCTTGTTATTGTTGTTGTTGTTGTTGCCCCCCCCCCCCCCCCCTCCCCCCGGAATGTTTAAACAGTTTCTTCACCAACATCAGCGTTTGAAAGAGGAAAAAAAAAAGAAAAGAAAAGAAACGCAATCTTC
This sequence comes from Diprion similis, assembly GCF_021155765.1. NCBI lineage: Eukaryota > Metazoa > Arthropoda > Insecta > Hymenoptera > Diprionidae > Diprion > Diprion similis. The sequence goes on along the minus strand of NC_060113.1, from coordinate 543,740 downwards.
ACTTCAGTGAGTAATTAATAGTATTATCTCTCTATTGATACAGCCTTGTTAAACAATTTCTAATTAGCGCAGGGAAATGCATTGCTGTCAAATGATTTCATTATATATCGGCTTGTTTTAGTCATAATATGTGGTCTCTTTGAAAGTAAGAATTATGGGGTGGGACTTTCCAAGAAGTTTTCTGTAATTGTCAAAGCATTCTGCAAAGTAATAAACTTTTTTATCGAGGATTTTTAATGGTTCTAATACATTGCATTAGGTAGAAATAAGCTTTGACAGATTTCCAATGATTTCGTTGGATTTTAATTGTAAATGTTTTTAAACTTTTCCCCCTGAAATTTTAAATATTTTATAAGGCCAGAATTTTTACGGCATATGGAAAAATTTAATAAGATGTAACAGTATGATGCAATTCTTGCAACGCTAGCTAAACTAACCATGAAACGATTGGAGGCCAACAAAAAGCATCACTTGTTATTATAATTAGATTATAAAAAAAAGGAGAAAAAAAATGAAGCTTTTTATTCACGTGTCGTTAACTCCTCTTCCGCCATACTCAATCTTAGCGACACCCGACTTATTTCAAATTTTGACATTCTTTTGCCCCACACAGCGTGCACCGGAATAACTTCTAACTTTATACGCGGCTTCGGTACACCGACCTCGGCGATGCCGCGAGGAGAGTAAAACTTGTCTATTTTACACAGTCCTTCCTCCACTCTCTATACCAAACCGTCGTCAAAGAGAACGGAAAACAATCAGATCAGAAGGAGAGAAGGAAATGTACAAGAAATAACGGCACGATTCGTCTATTCGGTTTAGTCGTACTCTTATAATCTCACAGAAAGTAACTTCACATTGAAAAGAATTTTGCATCTGCTAATTATGTGAGTCTACCAATTAGAACCGAACATGATGTCAAGAGTTATTCAAATTACCCGTAAAAACCTTGCGAAGATGGCGGCTAACAATAAACCGAATAGACAAACAGATACCAGAAGGTGTTCGAATTTTGAATCAGTTATCATTGAAGTCCTAATTCTTAAATATGGCAATAAAAATATTCGACTTTCACTTAATCGTATCCCAGACTTTTGGAATCGGTAGCTTGAAAAAAATCAAAAAATCTTCGCTGGAAGTTTAAAATTCAAATTTATTCTAACGACGATTTTGGCTATCTTGCGTAGCGTTAGAAAAAACTGTGCGGAGAGTGCTGATATCCAATTGAATGAATGTCGAGACTTGTGCGGCTCATGCTCTTATTAGCAACGAAGTTGGCCGACTTTCTGCCAGTTTCAGCTTTCACCACCGGGTTATCTTATCGTAGTGTTGGTGTTGGTCCAGGTCCCGCTTCCTGCACTTCCTGCACTGATTATTGTCTTTTACTCGTGAATTAGACTAGATTTGTTACTTTTTATATACTTACGGTATTAGTCGACGCATTCTTCAGTATCGACTTACAGTAATAGACCAATCCGTTGTTGATCTATTCATTTATTTATCTATTTATCTTGTCAAATAACCAAAATAAAAAATCAGTTTCATATCCCATCAATACGTGATTATTTTTCGGCAAAATATGTAACCTGTAAATGGCTAATTTCATTTTCGAATTAATTGTATCGTCAGGATTCATCCGCTTTGAAATTATTGAAGTTTTGGAAGAATGGTCTAATTTACTCCCGACAAAATTTCGTCGCCTGCGTCCATTTCCACTTCTGACAGTTGAGTGGGAGTCAAAACTTGAAAGGATTAATATTTGGAATGACCGATATATCGAAATTTCAAACATGCGAAAATAAAGTTACGAAATAACTATTGTTAGAAATCTTAAACTTCCAAGTTTTTACCTCCACTCCGACACTCGCCAATCGTTAACGGGTGTTTCGCACTTGCAATTAACCGCATAATATTCAACACGATTCAAATTTACCGCCACGCGGCCGCAGGACCGGTTGGCGCGCCGCTGATTCTGATTGGTTGAGACGCTCATTCGTCGTCAACCGGCAGGGCAAACCGGGGACGAGGGATCCGGCAGTTGGATGCGCAAGGCTCTCGTAGTTGGGTGGAGTGCGCGTCTTTCTTTTCTCCACACGCACTCTCTTTCCTAGACATTTTTCTAACATCCTAGAAAATTTCAGTTGTTCCTCTACCCGCGTACCTATAGTTATTCGCTCATTATCACTTCACAGTGTGTACGAAAGTGGTCACGTGTCTTGCGCAGACGTAAAATATTAATGATACAGGGAATAAACTCGACGGTGAGTAAATCTAATTTCGACGCATCGCCGCAATGTTCCCGAAATATATATCGTTTGTATTCTTATTTTCTCTTCTTTTACTGCCTACCTCTGTCTAACAACGATTCAAAAATGCTTCCAAGGCACAACCGGCTTCCGGCCGGCTGCTGGCGGACTCGTTGATAAAACAGTTTCGCTTAGTTTTTATATTTCCTTGTTTCATCTCGAATCCGATTAGTCGTTTTTATATATTCGTAATTCTGCAACCGCAGTTTGTGGCCAACGATTTAACGTGACGAACTAACGCGAACTCGCCGGTGTCGTAAATATCATGACCAGGTTGGGTTATAACTTTAGTCTCGTCCGTGCGAAGACCCCCCCCTCCCCTCCCCCCTCCTCTCTTCCTTTTCCTCACGCCTCTTCAGGTCCGTGTTTTTCTCTGTATATTCTACGTATGTATAGTGCATCCAGTCTTTACGCGACGTTCGTATTACTCGGATAAAAAATTGTCCTTCAATTACTACGAAGTTTCTCTCCAAATTGTTTTCTTTTTCTTTTCTTTTCTTTTTTTTTTTTTTTTTTTTTTTTACATAAACTTTTCGCCCTGTTGCACGTTGATCCAAAAACATTCTGTTTGGCTCGAATTTTTCTCGGCTTGATTGACGTTTGAAGCAGAGTCGCATGAGGCTGAAGTTAGCAACGTTATTGTTATGATTTATGTTTGGAAAAAATTATTGTTTTACAGTTGCAGGAATGTCTGAAATGCAATAAATCATAATAAGATGAAACGTATTTATATTTTGAAAAATAATCATTTTTCTACCAAATGTTTCGTTGCGTTGACGTGAATAACTTCAGTCTCTTAGGGTCGCAGACTCAACACGCACCAACTTATTCCGATCACCTGCTGCATACCTCACATCTACGTCATTAGGCCTTTTTTACAGCCTCGTGCAATGTGTCTTATAGCAATAATTGAGAATTCTTAACGTTTCCTCCTCGTCGAGACTTGTACAAACGAAAATGGGATCGAAATGTTCCGACAAAGAAGTAGATTCACGGATGATCGAACGTCTCATCGTCGAATTATTTGTTTTGTTGTTATTATTTTGGCACAAACTCAATCGCGATAATTATACAAGTGCATAAATACACTCATACATACGTGTAATGGGCAAAGGCAATGGGAACGGCTTTGTTTACAAGGCGGTGTTCCTGTCAAATTAAAGTTCTTATTTTAAATCATAATATAACAAGTTAAAGAATCTTATAGGATGTCAATTCTTTTATTGAACCTTCACTGACGACAATAACAATAAAATCATCAATCATAAATTACTTACGTGTATCTAGTACAACGCAAACGAAATTTGCTCACTTCTCGTTATTTTTCAGTATATGTATAGGTAAAGTGCAATATCCATATTTCATCCGTTTGAATTCTTAAAACTTTTAATACGTCGTGGCATATGAATTGTGAATTTGAAAGAAACCAACATACACAAGGTGAAATATGCATTACAAAATAGTCGATGTCTTCTTATCAACGAAAGCCGGTGACGGCCGATTCGACAAACGCCGTCGACTTTAGGTTTCATTTGAACTGCTGCAGAGACTGACAGTATATTGGCGACAAATGAGCGGCTGGTGTAACCAGACCCTATTGTTTTACTTGAATAATTGTTATTATGCTCTAAAGACAACGGAGACATTTTTTGCACGACGGTGTATTCTTCGTTCTTAACAGTAATTATATTTATGTAACGCAAGTATGGTTTTCGTATCTTTTTTTTTTTTTTTTTTTTTTTTTTTCATTGTCGCGGTTGAAGTTAGTAACGCTTTTATTGTTACGATGAATTTTTATGAAAAATTGTTTGTATCGTTACTTCGCAAGCTTGAAATTGTCTCGTAAGTAATTTAGTAGAAAATAACGATCAAGACGTGCTTTAAAAAGTAGTATTTCGAAAACACAACTCTTTGAAAATCATTTTAAATTTGTATAACAATGATTTTTTCCTCGTACTTTTCGTCACGTTGACGTTAATAACATGAACCTTGTCTTTTTTGCCAATGTTTCGTATTTGAAATGATCGTTTCTGCGGCAGTAAAAAAATATCTCTTTTACGTTCTTGTATGTAGTATTTTATAACTTAGCTTACGACTCATATATTGCAATCTTACACCCGGCGTAATAATACATTATGTCACAAGGGAATAATCGACTTTTATTCCTGCATTTTGCGTTTGTAAAAGTGTTTTTCTTCTATGTGTAAGTGTGATCCATCAGTCTGAAAACTATAATATTATTGTAAGTTTATAATAGTACAGAGAGATGTAGTTGGAAATTGAAAAGAAAGAAAGAGTGAAACAGAAAAACTGAGAAATTAACTTGCGGGAAATATGAGATCATATTTCCCGCAGAGATGAGGGAAATAATGCAAAGCGGGAATAATATGCCACTTTCGTCCCGCTTTTCAGGTTAAACAAAAAAGTGAACGTTACGGTCGAGACGGGAATAAAAATACCTTTGACTCTGACTCGTTGATGCATAATCTCTACTATTATCTGACAAAGGTTGATAAAATTTCACTCGTTACGTCTGGTCCGTTGTGATAACATAAATGACGAATTGAAAAACAAAATTAAACATGCTATGAGTTGGCACGAGATAAGGTGAGATTTACATGGTAAATGCAATGGCCCCACGCGCAGCATCAACCAACTGAAAACTCTCCGAAGTTCTCCGGGCCTTGAATATAGCAAGAACCAAAGAGAGATTCGTGTAGGTATAAAATTAGCTCCACGGCACCTGGTATGTCGTGTGTGCGCGCCTAACGAGAAAGGCTGCATGTCGCAGGGAAATGAAGAACGAAACTGTCCGACACGATTGGTGTTACTCTGTCGACGTTCGTCTGTCGCTTATGGCTGATATTGAACTTTTTATCTTTCCAATTTCGATGATTTGGGATTACCACCGAGATTGTTTGCTTCTCATTTGTTGAATTCTGAAAATAACGTTATTTTCAACGGTTCATTTTCAAGTTGAAGGTCGCCAAGTTCGTGTCACGGCTTTGGCCAAGTTTACAAATCTTACCTTAATATTTCGAAAGAATGATCGAAAGTAGCCTGTATTTGCTGCCTCGTGTTGCATGCAAGATTTTTTTTTTTATCATGTTGAAGTTAGTAACGTTATCGTAACGATTCATCCTGAAGATAAACCGTTATTTCGCCATTTTGGAATTATCTGAAATTCAGTAAACTGTAATGAAACAAAACATACTCATATTTCGAAATCTTAGTTCCTTTAAAACCATTGCAAAATTAAGAAAATAGCTGTTTTTTTATCCACTAATTCGTTACGTTAACGTTACTAACTTCAACCTCGTATTTTTCTTTCTCCAATGTTTGGCCAAATCAATGGCCAATTCATCCTTTAATTTTAATCTAAACTTACAACCGAGCCAACCGATCCCACTGTCTATCACTTTCTAATGAAAATTAAAAAAATTATTACCTTAAGCATCGAATGGCCGGTTTTTGGTAGAATATGCGAGGTCTTCGTTTTTCCTTTGCCGCGCGCCGGCACTAACAGCGTGGGGGGCTTGGCGTTACGATGACGGTGAGCCGCACTTTATTGTCTCGTGCAAAGCCCCCATTCCATTCTTGTCCTCTATGCAGTTTCTCGCTCTTCTATCCGAGGTGCGGCGCTCCGATTTCCCCGGAAATACAAGAATGTTTTTTCCATTATTTTTAACTGGAGGAAATTAAATATACGTAATGAAACAAAAAACTCTGTGTGGCTATCTGTGATATGCAATAAGGTCTTTTCTCCTAATTTTTATGCCAACATAATATAGTGAATCATCCTATGCTATGGTACATACCTATATCTATATTGTACATATTATATGTAATGAGTACAAGTATAGGACATGACAATTCATGAAACTAACAATCGTTTAATACAGCCAGTTTTCAACTCCATGGTCCTGCATTAATAATAACCTGGTAAATGATTAATGATTATGCAAAAAGTTTTTACCTCCACATTTTATGACATAAACATTTTATATTTACTGAACATATTAATACTTGTCGGAATAGCGGGAGAAATATTGAATTTACTCTTTGATCTAATCAATTATTTTCGCAACGACTTGTAGTACCTATTTACACATTTTGTGAATTTTGTGTACAATTAATATGTGTGTGTGTATATATATATATCTCTGATTTAATCGTCATAAAAATGATTTCTCTTTCCAGAACCTGATCAGCATGCAGTAATACCTGAAGCAGATAATGTAGCAGATAGCGAGGACTCTGAGGACGAGTGGAACTATTATCCGAACAAGGAAAAGGAGCAAACTACGCCTGAAGAGGTGGACGAACACAAAAACGATAAGGCGACAACCAGTGTCAAGCCTACGAACGAAGCAGTCGATTGTCAAAACGAAAATCAATTGTCAGAAGCTGGGGGCTTTGGCAAAGAGGATTTACTGGATAACCACAAGGAAATAAATAAGACAGAGCAAATTGATTCTGATGTGAGTAGTGGGCAAATCAATTTTTGCATGTTTTTGAAACTGTGGAGCCTTGCCGAATTTTTATAACAGTGCGACGACATTATTGCTAGAATGTATCAAGTCTTGCATCGACAGGATAGTGATAATGTAAACAAACCAGGAATGATGAGAGAGTCGAATCGTTCTGAACTGAATTATGCAAGTCAGGGTGATAGTGATGATGTAAACAATACTGTTCATTTATAGATAGAAATTGAAGGAGCATAATTTTTGAACTTGGAAACTCATAGGTGTTTTTTGAAATATTGAAAAAATTACGTACTTGATTGGAAAAAGTCAGGAAAATGTCAGCAAACATCGTTTCGGCTAATTATTCGCAAACCTGAGTTAATATTGATGTACCGAAAGGAAATTGATAAAAGTTATCAAGCTGAGCAACTGGGTCTGCATGAGCAAGCTTTGCTGTCTTTTCATGCAGGCTGGCTATATGAAGTTTCAGCTGTCAAAAGCAGCTTATAGACTTTATGTAGAAAATGCGAATTTTTTTAGCGTAAGGAAGTCTCAAATAGTTGAGGTAGTGATTTGAAAAAGCTTGGCAAACTTTTATTGTCAACTGAGCGATGACTTCTGACCATCTGACGATTGCTACGAGTCATCATAACAATATACTCTCAAGTCGCTACTTGATGCGGAAGGGTTTGACAGCTCATGCTCCTGTTCGACTCAGTTGGCTACTCTGCTTTGCAAACGAAAATATTGCCGCAGCATAATCTGTCTGTCCAATAGATAATTATTTTGCATATGTAAAATTGGTCACTCAGATTGCTAAGCTTTGTTATTTTCTCTCTGTATGTCTATTTCTAAAAGATCCCATGATTATTCTATGCCTCGTATGTCGTACGAAATATTCTTATTCATTTGAATTTTTCAGATTTGTGCCAAACAAAAATTGCAAGTGGAATTCGCGACAAGCGAAGCAGGTCAAGAAGACATGGATTTCCAACTAAATCCAAACGCAGCGGAATTTGTCCCGGTTTCTCCTCCAAAAGCTCTATCAACCAGGACAGGCTTGAACGATGATTTCCTCCTGTCAGGGTCACCCCAAAAGCAGACCCCTGAAATGGATGACATCTCAGTTCCCAGTCAAGGAGAGTTTCAGATTGAAGTGTCCCTCCGCCCCCATGAAACTGAACATTCAAACGGTGAGTCCACCAAGGATTTGCTGCAGTCTGAATTCACAGATTACTTGATGGATCGGCAAAAAAGCGGAAACGTGACCTGCCTCGGCTTGGATGAGTCCGAAATATCATCCACGAAAGCCGAATTTGGTGACGAATCAACGACTAGCTTCATTACAGCAACGGATTTCCAGAGAACCGGAATATCTGTCACAGACGACTCATTTGGTGGTTCTGAACGTGAAGATTACGACATTTCCAAAGATCCTATGGCAATGTCCTTTACACCAGGCGATTTTCAGGCAGCATTTGAAAAGGACTGTGACTTGAACGTCGTACACCAGCTTAACGACTCGGACCTAATCGGCGATGGGGACGAGGAAAATATAGGAGCTGTAAACAACGAAGGTCTCACTGCTCAGTCACCCGAACTTCATCCAGAGCTTACAACTCTTGTCACCCCTGGCTCCGATCACCCTCCACCGACAGCCGCTTTCCCGGATAGTAGAGACGAACCAATGGTCGATTTCTTAGGCGAAACGGTTGAGAAAAACGAAAACCTGACTGGGACGAACATATCAAATCCAGGCTCACCGGAACCATTGATAGCAAATGAGACTAGCCTGATGTCTGGAATGGTGGAGTTGATTCCACCCTTCAGTACAGCCTCCGGTAACCTTGTTAGCACGGCGTCACCGCAAAATTATTCAGGAGACACAGGATATCATGCTGTAGACTCTTTCTCAAAGCTTGATAGTGGCACCACTCCAGAACCAGCGCCGCATGTTTTCTGTACGACACTCGACGAAGCGAAGGCTTTCGGTACATCGACGCAAATTGATATTGAAACTAACATTTCCCCGGTTCCCAAAATTCTTACGTCAGCCTTGGCGGGTATGGAAACCACCAGCTACCAGGAGATCTCAACCTCCCCGAAGCCCGCCGTTTCCTCGTCACCGAATTTAGCATCGCTTGCGGCTGAAGATGACACAACTTTATCAAGTCAGGATAAAGTTATCGAAATTTCTAAATGTTTTTCATTCACTGAAACCGAGAACAAAGAATTCCGATTATCACCACCACCCACGAGCGAACCTCCGGTTGAGAAAGGGGATGCATGTGACTCGCGAAAAGAAGAGTTGGATTCAGTTCTTAATTCTGACGTAAGAAAACTTTCAACTTCGTCTGAGGATATTCCTATCACACCACCCGTGGCTCAGGATGAATCATGCCTCAATGAAGAGGTCAATACTTCTCCTGATGAGCATTTCAAGCTTGTGCTGGATGAAACGTCAACCCACGAATCACCAAATACTGACATTGAAAAACAGAAAATTCTTGAAGAATATCAGTCTGAAATCCCTGAGAAAGAGGTCATGCACGAATCACCGAATAATGACATTGAAAAGCAGAAAATTCTTGAAGAATTTCAATCTGCAATCCTTGAGAAAGAGGTCCTACACGAATCACCGTCACTCAACAAGTCAGCCAACGATTTGGCGCAAGGCACACTTCTCCTTAATTCCACACATCAACCGCTCGGCAACGATAACATTGCGCCGGAAGTATTGGTGGCAGAGCCGATTACACGGGAAGAGATTGCACCAGCACTGTCTTCTGAAGTCGCAGTTTCAGAAGACAAAGCTTTCGAACTTAGAGACGAAGCATGGCAGGAAAATAACATTAGTACAGAGGTGGAATTGCATAAGGAAATCGTACTGGACAAGGAAGCAATTGCTCCGGAAAAAGAAGTATCCGAAGGAGTACCAGAAACTCTGGAGAACCTTATCAATAAAGAACCAAAAATTGACACACCAGTTATGAACCTATCCGAATCTATGCAGGAATTCACCGGCTTGGAACAACAATTGAACCCTGAGCTACATCCCGTTCCTTCATCAAACGGAATGATTGTGGAACCCGAATTGAAAACCGAATCTCAAAGCCTGGCTCTTGAACCTGTTGAAAATTTAGTTGAGAAGAGAACTGAAGTGAAATACAACGATTCTAGGGAACTAGAAGAGAGCGAGAAGGTGGAGAAAATTGGAGAAGTTGAAAAGAGTGACAAAGCAGAGCCAAAGACTGATGAGTTATCGCCTTGTGCAACGCTGTCTCCAACCGTGGCCTCTGTCGCTGCTGCAGCAGCAGCCGTGGCAACAACAGTTACAGCTTCAGCAGCTACGAAAACAGCAAAGGTGAAACCTACAACTAAAACAGGATCCAAAACTCCGGCACCGGCGAAAATAACAAACAAATCAACACCAACTTCTCCAACAAAAAGTGTCGGTGCAGCTCAGCGGGTGGTCGGAGCTTCGGCACCAAAAAGATCGGTTACCGGTAGCACAACATCTCGTCCCAAACATCTGGAGACTGCCAAAACGTCTGTCACTGGCACGATTAATAAATCTCCAGCAGTAAAAGCTCCTGCAAAAGTGGCTCCTCTGACGAAGACGTCTACAGCTCGCACCAGTGTATCCTTAACAGCAGCACCCAGGTCGAAACCAACAAGCACTATTTCTAAACCTACTCCAATTACCAGTGACAAGAAATCCACAGCCAACGGTGACGTGAGAACTTCAAGTAAGTCAGCTCCTTCTAAACCAGCAACCCGTTCTTCGACAGGTTTGTCAACCACTGTCTCCAAAACTACAACGAAAACATCAGCAACAGCTCGTTCAACTTCTACTACGTCTACTACAACAACATCAAGACCGAAGTCCGTTCCCGCCACAACTACGACTGCAAGACCTAAGCCAACGAGCACCTCTGTATCTTCACCTCGTCCAAAGACCGCTACAACTACCGGGGTGACTGGGCTTGTAGCAAAACCAAAATCTGCTGTGCCAAAATCTCCAGCAGCTGACAAACTGGCAAAAGAAACAACGAATAAACAATTGTCTTCGGCCCGCACAAATGCATCAACACTGACCAAAACTGGACGCTCTTCGGTAACAGGTACGAGCACCACTTCAATCACCGCTAAACGAAACCTGACAAGTAAAAATACTCCTCCAGCTACCACACAGCCGCAAAAAAAACCTGCTCCCATAACGAGACCAGGAGGAAAATTGTCAGCGGTAAAAAATTCAACAACAAAGACAACAATAACGACTACAATAGAGGCCGAACATGTCCAGAACGGAATTACTGAAGTGCAAGAGCAGAAGACGATGATATCAACTAGTACCATCGAAGAAGACGTACCGCAAAAGGATGCATCTCTGGTCACATCATCGACTGATAATCAGCTTATTATGACTGCTGACTGAATACGACTTGGATCGTCAAAGTATTACAACAAGGACCATTACGCACAAGTGCGCATACTTAATTTCGGAATAGCTTGCGCCGATAGTATACGCTGCGCTACTGTAGTTTTCTTATGAGTTCGAAATGTGAATTGAAAACCCACAATGCATTCACAGTAGTAGATAGGAAAGTGAAGAGTAAAAATTTATACTATAATATTTACGTAATGGTAAGAATTAAAGCAAACAAACAAACAAAGAAAAAAAAAAAAAAAAAAAAATTAAAAAAAAAACGAAAAACGGAAAAATATCTATCAATTCATAATTAAGAAAGTTAAGTATACCTATGCTACATATAAACAAACACAATATACTATTGCTTAACTGCTTCGGTGTGCTGTGGAGTTGCATTGATATATGGAAAATCGAGGTGAAAGAGGAAGGCTTGAAACCTTTGTTGTGTAAATAATCAGACATGTTTGAGAATTACTTATTATTATAACGATACAATATTTTGAGAGTACATAATTTCGAGGTGCTCGTTTTAGGTGATCTGCGTGCGGTATAATAATTATTATTTGAAAAGATTTCATGACGCAAAAATTTAAACGAAATTATCTAAACATGAGAAAAATAGAAAAGAAATATAGAACCAAAAGGATACCATAAAGTGATGAATTATAAGAAAAACAAACGCCGCCCCCGGATATCGCCTCCGGGAAGGTAAATCAGCCTACATTTTACGACGAATTAAGTATTCTTAAACGCAACGAATGGAGGCGGTAAAATTATTACTATTATTATCATTATTATATCATAATTACATAGCAAAACTGGATGATTTTTTTATATTTTTTAATTTTATATGTGCATGTTATAAATGATAATTAATCATCGTATATCGTAATAATGAAAGTCCTATTTATTTTGTTTGTTCCTACCGAAGTTGAGTACATACGGATTATTTTCGTCACCATATACGTACTACCATCAGTGTACCGCACCTTTATGATTTAATGTGATACCTTATTAATTAATAAATTCGAGCAGTATAAAAAAATGTAATAAAGTTTATAAAAAAATATATATATGTATATATGTATGTATATTATTCCACGATGCATTCATGCATACTAAGGTACGTGGACACCCGTAACTTTAATATATCTTTAAGCTTGTGATGCATGCAAATTTTAATTTGTGATCACCAATTATTAGGATATTTTTGTCTGTCAAAGCTTAAAGAAAACTGAGCCGACACACTTGTGGGATACAGTATCAGTGCATCTATCACGGCAGAGCCAACGTTTTATCTCGCCTAGCAACCCGTGATATCAATTAGATCTGTGCCCGATGTATTCTTCATAAAGTATATGTGTGTATTATAAATTATATTTGATGAACGATTCGGGATTAAAAGATCACTACAATCGGAGTATGGAAGGCTTTTCGTTGTATAATATCTTGATGCATATCAACCAGCACAAATGTGCTGCAATAAGATACGATGTATCGATATAGGGGGATTAAATCTGCCAATCGCTGGTGAAGTGGGTCCACGAATTAACGATTAATGTCGAAACTGTACAGCCTAATCGGTACGTGTAACTATAGAGAATTTTAAGTAACTTTGGGCAAGAATAATAACGAAATTTATATACACACATAGATTGCACGGTATGAAACTATTTATTCATAAGCATTTAAAAATCTATACATGTATGTTTATACAGGTAGAAACGTGTCCGAGTCCGGCATCCGTTTGCAGCGAAGGTATATATACTTTAGCCGATGACTAATCAATCTAAATCCTCTTGTAAGTACGGGTGGCCTTTACTCCACTCTTTTGGTCAACCAGTTCCTGAAAAAGAAATTTGTTTTAATAGTCTACTCATAATTCATCACCTATGCATGAAGGCCTCTTCAAAGCGCAAGTTTTCGTTCGCAGAGTTTGTCCGGTAGACTTGGCTCATGTTCAGGAAAAAGTTCCCTGAATATGTATTATATTCGATCCCAATGTGTATAATAGTATCATTTGCTAAAGACTCGGAATGTTACCCAACAATTTATGAGAATCACTACGTGTCAGGGAAATTATCACGGGCAAGTATGTCGATGATTGATCCGTAAAGATAATCAATATTATGTAAAAATAAATCATGTACGGCGATATTGATCGAACCGTGCCCGTTGCTCTAATTTTACTGACGTAGTCCAATTGACTGTTGAAAAACTTGATGTTACATCTTTCTCGAACCGGTATCGATAAAACTAATGTAAAAACTTACCACGGTGATACCAGCGTCACTGAATTCGTAAACTCTGAGACCCTTCCTACCGTCGGGTACTGATGACTCAGTGATAAACTTGTTACCCTCCTGTTTCGTTACGCTCTGCAATAAAAAGTATGCATTTGTTTAAATATTGATAATATTAGCCATTAATCACAAGGGAAATTAAAATCATATTTCGACTTGTAACGAATTTTTGCACTTTCTTTCATTTTTGAGAAATGTGAAGCCTCGCGCCGGAAACTGAACTAGTGAAGAAGCACGGTTTAAGCAACACCACTTTTGTCGAAGTCACTAATGTGTACTCACCCATCTATGTGTATTATGTTTATATGCTTATATCTTTTATTATTTATGTTGTGAAGGTACATACCTTTAGGGTAGCACCCATTGGCAGGACTTCGTCGTAAGGTTCTCCCAGCTTGAAAGTCGAACTGGAACCCTTGCCTTCGTTGGTAACTGTCACTGTCCACTTACCGCCAGCCTCGGAAATCGTTATCAATGGGTTGCTTTTGGCGAGTAACTCTAGCCTGGCGTCGTCGCCTCCCACAGCTTTGAGATAAGCCAAGAACTCAGGAGAGCTACTGACATGTTGGTACTTTCCAACGAATTGAACCATTTTAATTCAATAGGGATTACTGGGTGTCTACCGGGTTACAAACGTCAGTACCTGTGTGCACTGTTTGAGCTTTACGACTGAAGATCCACTGCAGAAATACCCCCTTTTATACAAGAATCACCTGCAGTTACGCAACTCCAAGCCCCCGGCTTGCTTGGGCTTACACGGCATGAGTCTTCATTTGGCAGATTAGATAATATTGGTATAAGGATTGAACTCTGTACCGATAATGTACAAGCCTTCATTCCGTAACCATCGGACGTCTCATATTCATCATCCTATCTCCAGACTTCGGCGGACGTTAACTCTTTACCGAACGCATTGCAGACATGCGTTCCGATTGAATGCAGAAATGCACGAATTGCCTTTTTTCCAACCATCGACTCTTTCTTTTATCCCTTTTGCCACCGGTATCACCTGTGCGTGTTATATGTACTACTGTTACCTTATTATCATTCATTTTTCCATTATCCCCAATTCGCACTATTACCATGTGCATGTAGGGCTACATCCATGTCACAACTTGATCACAATGCTCTCTGTCCATCTCACCAACTATCTTTGCAGTTGTCAGTAGCGTCATTGCACATCCCGTCATAAAAGGATTTAAGATAATTGAATTAATCTCACGTAGGCTAGTTGGTTGGTCATCATATGAAATACGTTTCAAAAGGCATAATATGTATAACGCATTTTAAATAATTTGTATATGCAGTACTTGGCTGTGAGTGACGACACATCAATTAATCATATCGCGGTACACCAAAGAACACGTGTCTTAAAGTTGATTGCAGATGAATTCATACAGGCAAATGTGAAAATTACTTCAACGGATAAACGTCGCATTCGAACAGCTGATAAAGTACATTACAATTAATGAAACCCTTGCTGTGAAATGCTTTGAAATCTTTTCACCAATTTTAAATTTATGCAGACGTTGTGCATACACGTTGTTACGTTATTAACCGAATTGTTGATGGTAAAAAACAAAAAATCCAGTTCACAAATGTTTTCTAGATCCTGGAAAGCACCGTACAAATACATATTGCGTATTTGTTAGTAAGGTATAATATAGGGTACCTGCGTGTTCCATCGGACCATTTTCTGCTGAATTAGCTACTGCACAAGATGTATTTATTAATTTTAAACCTGTCTGTACGTAACTATTTAGCGTACAATTAGTCTCGGTTGACACTCTTGTGATCATACATATATTTTAATACGGAATGATATTGGCAGTGATTACGCGAGTTAATACACTAGTTTGAAAAGCAGATGCATTTGCAGATTAGAATTGATGAGACTATTTTCTCTACCCGACCTGAATAATTGAAATTCACCATAAGAAGTAGACATTTAAATACGCCCGCAAAAATTACGGATCTTTTGTTTAAACCTGAATGTAAGGATACGTGCAGCTAATTATTTTTTTCAAGAAAGATCGAATTCAGTCGTGTATTTGCAGTCCATTAGTCTGTAGAAAACGTTGAATCTAATCTCCAACTTCGTATTATGCTGATACAGATATAGTCGCGGCTTGACAGTATCGGCGCCTCGTCATCGTGCAAATAAACTCGAGCGACAACACACGTTGCAAATTTACTGTTGCGATTTCGTAGAATCTAGGTCACTTCTTTATTTCTGCAACAAATTGAAATGTATTGGATTGTTTTTGTTTATAGTTGAGTATAGGATGAGGCTGTTGAGCTCGTTTTTGCGTTTGAGATACATGAACCTCGACATTTATCATACGTCCGTGTAACTGTAGGGGATTTTAAATAATTTTGGATAGGGTCAGAAAAATGAAACTTATACATACGTAGATTGCCTGGTATGTAACTATTTATTCATAAGCATTTAAAAATCTATACATATGTTTATATAGGTAAAGACGTGTCTGAGTCCGGCATCCGTTTGCAATGAAGTTGTATACTTTAGCCGATGACCAATCGATTTAAACCCTCTTGTAAGAACGCGTGGCGCTTTTACCACTCTTGTCGTCAGACAGCGTCTGGAAAACAATTTTTTTTTAATGCAACAGTTTTATTTGCTCAAGACTTGAAATGTCATCCAACAATTTATAAGAATCACTACGTGTCAGGGAAATAATCACGGGCATGTACGTCAGCTATAAGATAATTGAATCCGTAAAAATAATCAATATTATGAAAAATAAATCATGTATTTGACAATCATCGAAACGTGCTTGATGTCTCTAATTTTACTGACATAGTCCAATTGAGCGTTGAAAAATTTGATGTTACATCTTACTCGAATCAGTACCGATAAACCTAATCTAAAAACTTACCACTTTGATACCAGCGTCACTGAATTCGTAAACTCTGAGACCCTTCGTAGCGCCGGATACTGTTGACTCGGTGATAAACTTGTTACCCTCCTGTTTCGTTACGCTCTGCGATAAAAAGTATGCATTTGTTTGAATATTGATAATATTAGCCACAAATTGCAAAGAAAATTATAACCATATTTCGACTTGAAATGCATTTTTTCATTTTCTTTCATTTTTGAGAAATATGAATCGCATCGATTCAGTCCAAGTCACCAATGTGTACTTACCTACTTATACACGTTATGTTCACATGGGTTAGTAAGTTTTAGTAGAAAGTACAACATCCCCTTTATGCGAGGGGCCGAAAGTTGTACTTTCCGTGCAGGTGTGGTGAAAATATTGTTTATTATCTATATGTAGTGGAGGTACATACCTTTAGGGTAGCACCCATTGGCAGGACTTCGTCGTAAGGTTCTCCCAGCTTGAAAGTCGAAGTGGAATCCTTGCCTTCGTTGGTAACTGCCACTGTCCACTGACCGCCAGCCTCGGAAATCGTTATCGTCGGGCTGCTTTTAAGGATCGTCTGTAACCTGGGGTCGTCGCCTCCTCCGAAAGATTTGAGATAGTCCTCGAACTCGGGAGAGTTGCTGACATGTTGATACTTTCCAACGATTTGAACCATTTTGCTTCAAAAGGGATTACTAAGCGTCTATTGCGTTACAGAAGTCAGTACCTGTGTGCACTGTTTGAGCTTTACGACTGTAGATACACCGCAGAAATACCCCCTTTTATATAAGAACCACATGTGGTTACACAACTCCAAGTTTTCTGCTTGATTTTGCTTACACGGCATGAGTCTTCGTTTTTCAGATTAGATAATACTGCTACAATGTTAAAAAATTCTCGGTGTCAATGAAATTTCACACCGATTAGTGTAAAATTAAACATTATTGGTGTAAATAGTTCGATTCTTGACACCAAGTGATTTTAAAATCAACACCAAAATGGTGTGAACTTCTATAGAATATTTTCAGTGTTACATTTAACATCGCATTTTTAACTGATGAAACAAAGTCACTCTATATTTTTAAACCCCTCGAATCGCCTAGAAGAGCTTTTGTTTAATGTTCGATAAATAATTTTGTTCAGTTCGGTTGTTTGTAATATCCTCATTGGAAAGCTGTGTTTAAAAATCTTATTTAATTTCTTACAACTGTGAGTTTTATGGTAATTTGATAAGCTTTGATTCTGACAGTGTGTAAAAATTGAACCTTGCGTCGACTAGGTACACTTCATTGCTTCATTCATCGGAATTTACCATAAGAAGTAGACATTTCAATTCACCGGTAAAAATTACGGATTTTCTGTACAAGACCTGAATGTAAGTATATTATACTTGCAGCTACTTATTTCTTTCATCAAACGTCGAATTCATAATCGTGTATTTTTAGTTCATTATTCATAAGGAGACGTTGAATCTAATCCCCAACTTCTACATTTTGCTGATATAGATATGGTCGCAGTTTGAGAGTATCGGCGCCTATCATCCACCGTGCAAGTAGACGTGTGAAAACCCGCGTTGCGAGGTGAACAGAAAATACCCCCGGTGTACACCAACACTTTACATAGCTCCAAATTACATAAGCACGCAGATTACACCGAAATGATCGATATCGTTTGTCCTTCCATTATAAATATACAATATGTTACTCAACCAAAAGATCATATCTTAATTGTCACTTGTCACTAAATACATGTGAATATAAACTCGAGCCAATATAAACTCGAGCCACTGATAAGTATTGCGCTTTTATCAGTTTAGCAGTTACAACTTTCCAACTGTTCGTTTTCCCAAGACGAGAACTAGCATAATTGATTCTATGCAAGAAAAGCTTGGGGGTACAATACCCTGGAATTAATTCTCGGCAATTTCCAAACATTTAAATCCAGGTTACTATAATATTTATACTTGACTTCACTTGAAAAGCTGATCATGGCAAGTTGTGCCCTGCACAACGGACAAATTACATTTTATTATTTTTTATAATTTGAGGTACTGTAAGTACCATGACGATTCTACAATTGAGGTGGTCATCAAGTAATCAATCACCCCGTTAGCTAAAATCTAATTCATAAGAAACATATAACGATATGATCGAAATATACCTTCAATCACTCGTCCACATCGCCGATAATAAACAGAATAAGGAGTTGAACACTCGAAATACAATATTTCTAAGGTGAATTCTGTATAATTCAATTGCAGTTCTGTAACACGTAAAGGGAGCTTGAGAGTAGCAAACAGTTTAGGGAAATAATATCAGTTGGTGGTTTGACAAAAGGCGAAGGTTATCACGTAATATTATAATCTATTTAAAACCTTATTACAAAGGAAAAAATAAAAAAAAACACCGCACGTTCCGTTCGGAATTTCCCTTGAAAATACCACATTGCGGTCACACGTCCGGAGGGATCACGTTCGAAACAACTGTTTATTAAATAATTCCGTACATGGTGTGAATTGTCCTTCTTCACAGCTAGCATTTTCATCTAATTAAAGTTTTTCTAGGGTCACAAGGTGAAATTGTAGCAGTCTAATTGAATACTTTACGTAATAGGTAAGCAGATTCAATCGTACGGATTGACAAATATTCATCTATCTGCAGACATCGATCCATTCTGTTAAATAACAAAAGCTTAATTATCATTATTCATATAAATACTAACTGACAATATTATCACCTATAAATGAAATAATTTAATATAATCTTTAGCACAAGGCAATAAAATCTCTATGATTTGGGTTGTACGTTGCTTAATTAATAGCTCACTAAGAATAGAAAATCATATTTTCAGGTCTTCCAGAGGTCATATATTAAGTAATTAAGTATATGAAAACTGAGGAAGTTTATGAAGCTGAAACTAGCAGCTAGAGTTGGCAGCCAAACGTGTTAAACTTTTTGGAAAAAGAAAGATGCGGTTCAGTTTCATCCTCGTAACTAAACTATAAAAGCGTTGGGGGTTCGGGGTATTTGACAAAATTTTTATTTTCGGACTTCGCTACCTTATACGAAAGAACATTAGAACGTTTGGATGCTAATTCTGGTTGCTAACTTCAGTCTCGTAGGAAGTTGTCAGAACCTATCCGGAGCTAAATTAAAGTTTGCATAAACAGAAAAGAAGAGGTATAAACGCTCCTATTGCTACATAAATAGGAAGTAAAATCGATGTGTCATCTATCGAGTAGGGATCTGGCGTACGTGGTCCGCTAGTGTGCCGGCTGCGAACAACAGCCTCTTCTTCTTCATCCTGCATGCCACGGTATTCCTCTGGTTCTTGAGGAATTGGCCCCAATTGAGGTACATCTGAGAAAATAAAGACCAATTTATAAGTTTACTAATTACGTCATCAACTTATGTATCTCAAACAATACATCTTGAGTAATATTCATGTAGCCATAATATATTCTTACCTTCTAATTGGCCTTTGACTACAGCTATAGCATTGATCTTCGGATTGTCCCTGTAACCCTGTAAATTATGATTATTACTATTTGATTTCCATTGATATTTGCATGTGCGATTATATCAGTGCTGCAATTTATTTAGTACAACAACCTTAATGAATTCAACCCTTATCTTGCCACCAAGTATGTCAGACTCCTCATCATTGTATATTAATTTTCCTTTTTGTACTTTGAATGGTATATATTCGTCATGAGCGACTCCACGTCCAACTTTTTCAAATATGTCCAAATCCGTAACAATGGTATGATCTCCATTTAATACGACATCAAAGACCTGCATCGAGGAAAAAGTACAGGGATAAATTTTGGTAAGTCATTTTGTCCATTGAGGTAAAAAGTCAAGTCATTCTGACAATGTAAATAAATTTTGAAAGTCATCAGATACTTTTACGTCTTCCATATCTCAGTCTAATCAACGGACGGTAAGCTTGATCCAAGTTTTGCTTTTTTTTATGTTCAATTTAATATTGATTAGCCTTATGTATGACACAAAAGTAAAGCAACAGAAATATTTTCAGCATCAACCTTCATATTTGGGGAGTTGAAGTAAACCTCGCAGAACCTCAGCACCATCACATAGTCTCCATCCTCTTTTATTGGTATGTCGTAACCAAATGTGCTATGGTGGTAACGTTCGGTTTGATAGAGTATTTGATCTACATTATTAACACGTCCTATGATTAACTGTTTTCCATAGTCTGAGGCGGTACCAATTTTTCCCATTAGTGGATCTTTCATATATCGTACACCTATGCTGTCGACGTGCGCCTCTCCACCAGCATTGATTGCGTATATCACTTCCAGACATTCGATTCCAGGTGGAATAGTGCTGAATGCAATAAGTAATGTGGCAATATGTACTTGCCACGCAAGCAAACGTTCCTTCGTACAAGACAGCATCATTTTTATAAAATTCAATTAGGTGCTGTTAAATGTCAACTTTAATTTAGAAATTATCGATTAGAATTTCCTTTGGTATTAATCTCATTGTTCACTAACTTCAAAGGGGGAATTATTAAACGATAGGTTAGAAACACGATCGCATATTTATTTAACACGGCTCGGCATGTAAGTAAACAAGTAATTGTGAAAAATACACTGATGATACCGGATAATCATTTACTTTCACTTTTCATACATTTAATTGTCAAAAACTATACGCAGAATTGGCAACTTGACTTAGAGTCCTGCTTTGAATTCAACCGAGTCTGTGAACATGTGTTGACCACGAGAGGAAACCACTCTGAACATTTCTCCTGAACGAGTTTACGTGTCAAATACGTCCGTCGGCCACGTATTCATTTAAACAATTTCATATCCCA